>NW_010296326.1:25242-34534 GCF_000700745.2 Antrostomus carolinensis | reverse complement strand
CAGTAATGGATAGTAGTCAGTCTGAAGGTTGTACTAAGCTCTTCACTCTTGTGGTGACGTCCCTAATTCGGGCCCCGGGGAGGCAGCAAACTTGCCTAAAAAGAGGGTCTCATCTGCAGGTGGGTGCTTCTGTTCTGCACAGGAGGGAATCACCAGCGACCATAACTCGCCATTGTTTCTTCTTGGCACTGGTCTTAATGCGGGTTTTGTTGTGGGAATGCCATAGATGATGCTGTACGTCACCAGCTGCTGGGAAAATGTAGGTGGATTGAGGCCAGCTCAGATTCCTTGCACTCTTCAGACTTTTGAAAGTGACATTTGTTCTTTCAAGTGACCAAATGTTGGACTGAGCCGGTATAACCTCCCCATTGATCTGTTAGTTGGCCAGGGTGACAAAGCTCATACTTACAGAGTCGTAGAATCACAGAATGGTTTGGATTGGAAGGGACCTTAAAGATCGTCTAGTTCCAACCCCCCTGCCATCAGCAGGGACACCTTCCACTAGACCAGGTTGCTCAAAGCCTCATCCAGCCTGGCCTTAAACACTTCCAAGGAGGGGGCATCTACAACTTCCTTGGGCAACCTTGCCTATTCACAGAACAATTTGTTGCAATAACACATTTTTCAAGGTTGCTAGTGTGGGGGTGACTTTATCACTTGTCAAGCAGGCGGGTTCAGACTGGGTTTCCCCCCTTTCCCATGGCACAGAACATTTGTATGAGTGAGTGGTGACATCTCAAGTGCTGAAGATGTTGTACAAAACCCAATGAATTTTCCAGACATAGCACCATGGTGTGTTACATGAGAACAGGCAACTTCACCTGCTTTGGGTCTTTTGCCTAATGACTTTTGCGGTCATTTATTTTGTTAAACTCTCTCTTGGCTGAAATTCTCACACACAATTTCTTGGTCTCGTATCACGTGTTTCTAAAAGAGCCATAATTATTTTTCCTTGCTCATTTCAGAGAGGTCCGAGCCTGTGCTATTCCTATGGATTTAGCTATCATTCCATTCTCTTTATAACTTGTCTCAGAGAGTTGGCACTCGTAAAGCTTTATTGCAGTAGAGCTCCTTATGGAAGATCCCCTGCCACAAAGTCTTTTTAATTCAAATAGCTTAGAAAATGCTGTTTGGCAACCCCAAGGAGGCAGGTGATATTTCTTTTCCTTTTAACAAAAAAGGATGAGGTGAGTTGCAGAAAGTTGGGTAGGGAGACTGTTGTGTATGATGATCTATTTGATATTTTTTCTGGGAACCAACCTATGCTGCAATCCATTTTGTGCTGGCCAGGACAGGCAGAGGAGTTGTTTTGGATTTTGACTGAGCAAGAGTAGTAGTGCTTCAGAATACTCAAAGACTCTGAGTGCCTCTGTGTTTTTCTGTGTGTGTACACATGTGGAGAACACAGTTCACCAAAACCCAAGGTTTCTGTTCCTGTGTCTGGCATTCTTTTCCTTCTAAGAATGTAGACAAGTTGCTTAGTTTGTCTTTTTTAGTCAGTTACATGTGAACACACATACCAGCTTACCAGAACCATGCCAGAAACTCCAGCTTCATGCTTGTTCCAGCAGAATAAAAAAGGCTGGATTGCTGTCCTTTTTGCTGGTGATGCTGGTAGGCTGGAAGCATCAGGGGAAACCCCCTAGAAGAGGCTCGTAAGGGAAATAATAGCTGTAAGAGGTCTCTGCCCTTTCTTTCCAAGTGATTGATTCGTGTAAGCAGCTTTTCTCAGCAGCAGCACTGAAAATTGAGACTGTCACTGCACAGACTGTGAGCTGCAGGTATCCAGAATAATTTTTGCCCAAGTCAGTGTGTGTTTGAAGACAGTAACCAGCAGCAGGAGCCATGAGGAAGCCAGCAGGAGAAGCAGCAGTGGAGCAGCAACCAGATACAAGCTCACTTTGAGGGGCATGCTTTCCTCTAGTCTGGACAAGTGTTTGGCTATTCTTTGCTTAATCCTGGTTTCCACATATCACAGTTACCAAGGTGTTCAGGGTCACCGTGTTATTCACACTATTGAAATTACTCCTGCTTGAATAATGCAACTCAAAACCTTTTAAAACTGACAGGAATCCTGTTCTTAGCTGCTTTGACTGTCAATGACAGACTACCACAAGCTCCTTCTGCAATTCTTATTTGTGCACTGAGGCTTTGGCAGTGAAGCTTTTAGTTGTTGTAGTTGATGTGCTGGGGTAGCAGAGAGCTGATGCAGAGGGGTTTTTTTCCCCACTGCGTGAGGTTACTTTATAGCAGCACATGAAACAATACAGTATTGTTAAAGGGGCATAAGTAATTACTATAAATAAAACATTTGGCATTGTTACACTAAACATCCTATTAAGGGTCAAAGGAAATGCCTGTTATCTGCAAAGCCAAGTGAAATCTTACCAGCTTCATCTGAGACTTTTTCTGAACTAATTCTAAGGGGAAAAACAAGAAAGAAAAATATTATTTAAAAAAAAAAGACTGAACCAGAAGAGGCTTTCAGTGTAGGGCACAGGACTGGGTTGCTCCCAGGGTTGTTGTCTTCAGACAGGGATGTTACAGCTCGTCATCAGCTGTGTCCTTCACCAGGAGGAGCTGGGTATTGATGGTGGAGGTTCTTCCTTCTCTTGTGTATCCACTGTCATAGGCTGTACTTTGACCTTGCTTTGCATGACTGCTTTCCTCTTGAGACATGGGTGTTTGGGTGCTGCAGCAGAGCCGTGCCCTAAAGCAGAGGTTGCTATTAGTGTGGGGCCCTGCATCGTGAAGGTTGAGATGGGCACCTTACAGCTCTGGCAGCTGCAATAATGGTAGTGACAGTTTCTGCTGCTTTTCCTGCTTGTTCCCATTCCTCCTCTGCCTCATCTCTTCTTTTCCCTGGAAGAGAAGGACACCTCTGAAGTGTCAGAGCAGTGCCCATGGTCAGAGCTTGGTAGTCCTTGGAGGAATGAGCCCCTGCAAGTGGTTCACCTGTATCTTGGCTTTGATTTGAATGGGTGCAGAAGTGGGAGGCTCCATCAGCTTCTTCCTTTGGTAAAGGCATGACATGACCATCATCATCTTTATCACAGCTCTTTGTCCCTGCTGTCTGCTAGGGAGAGGAGAACTGGGCATACCAGCTTGTGCCATGCTGGGCTGTGAGAAGGCAGGACTTGGTGGCCAGGGGTCCTGAGCATGGCCTGCCTAGGTTTAGGTGAGCATGGAGATTGCTGTTGCCTGTGCCTGGCGGTGTCTTGAGGGCATCCTCATTGCTTAGTCCTGTGAGAGGGCTGGTACTTTTGGCAGCTGACCAGGACCCTCTTTAGGAGACTCCATGCTCTTTCCAGGCGTGGCTGCTGTCTTGGGTGCTTCCTTGCTGCTTTTGGCTGTGGATAGGACTGTGCTTGGGGGTTCAGACTCAGACTGGGGTTAAGGAAAGCTGGAGGCCACTCTGTGGTGGGCTTCAAGAGGTATGAGGTGCAGGTGGTGGCTGGTGCAGGTCAGACTGATGGTCTGAGGAGGTATATGCAGGAGGAGAACCAGGTGCTGAAGGGCTGTTTGCAGAAAGACAGAGGGGAGAAGGTGAGTATTCAGGTGGAAGAAGGTGGGAGACCTGCCATGGAAACAAAGACCTGGGGCGAACAGTGATGGTCTCCTGCTGCAGGGGCTGAGCTGCCAGGGTGAAGTGGGTGCCAACCCTAACAGCATAGGTGCAGAGTATACATGAGTATAAACATAAAAGAAATCTAGGATGGAGATAAAAACAATATTTGAATTGAGAACATCATCAGTTAATTATTTATCAGTAATTAAGCAGATAGATGTTGAAGGACTAGTTGAATAATGAAGTCTCTAGTGGAACTAGGATGCAGTTGGCTTTGGAAATGAAATATTAATCCTATGTGCATGATTGCAGTGGAGGTGTTAAACTCAGCATATTTTTCAAGAAGAAATAGGGGATGGTAAAAATCTGTTTTTAAATGTAACAGCTGCTAATTAAAATAAAAGTGCATTTATTTGTTATTGGGAAGAGATGCCACCAGTGCAGCCAACACGTAACAAACATGTATGGAAGGCAGGGAAACTGTCAACAGGTTAATTAATTTGTAATGGCCTGGAAAAAGCTAGATTGTATGTGATGTCTTAGCAGTAAAATCACATTGTAAAGCTGAAAAATAAACTTTGCAAGTAGGAACTGTGTGTTCTGCATATCCAGTCAGGGGGTCCAATATATAAGTGAACATACAAAAAATGGTATATAGTGATTCTGATGGAACAGCTGTCCTGCAGCACCTAAGTTGTTAATTAACATTTCACCTGATTATTCTGCTGTTGAGTGGACAGGTACAGTTGGACTCGATGCTCTCAAAGGTCTTTTCCAACCAAACGCTTCTGTGATTCTGTACTGTGTTGTTGTATGTAAATAACCACATATCTCTGTGATGTTGGGAGAGTTATTGGCAAGAGGGTGTTGAAGAAACAGTAACTTGTGAGTGCAGATCCCAGAGTGGAACAACTGCACATTTAATACCTCTGCTGTAAAAGGGCCTTTGCCCTGGAAGTGCACACAGTACACACCTTGTCACCTCCAAGGGAGCCCCTTTGAATGATTTAGAGCCAGAGAGGAACTGGAATTACGTGAAGAGACTTGAATAGCAAAGAACAAGGAAGCTTTGAGTGACTTGGAAGCTGTGGCAGTTGCATCTGCTAATATAAATTCCAAATAACTGTTAGGGGGAAAATGGCATTAAAAGAGGAGTAGTGGAGTAGCATAAGTCAGTTGCTAGTGCTGAGAAATAACAACCAAGTGCAGCAAGGGTGAAGGTGATGTAATGTGTTAGTCTCCAGGGGCTGCCAGCAAGCAGCAGGGCAAACTGTGTGATACGTACGCGAGGTTACTGGCTTACCACCTTCAGACAACCATTTAGATCCCATTTAGTGCGAAAATGGAAATGCTCCCTCCATTTCCCATCAGGCACCAGTTGTCTGTGTAAGCTCCAGTTGTACTTGTGTGCATACTGTGTGCCCTCAAATTCTTGTAAATTGTCTAATTGTTTAAAACTTTACCTGGTATCTTTTTTAACCCGTTAAGGTTAAAATTGTACTGTTCCTTTGGAAATAACACTCAGCTTACAGGTCTCATTCCAGTTGTACACTGCGATAGTCCCAGTACCACCAGGTGTGTTACTGGAAAAATTGCTATGACTGCTGACCCGCTGTTAACGCTGGAAGTCCAGCTTGTGGTGCAGCGAGCCCTGAAGGCAGCCAATGTTGCACACAAGCAGATGTCTGATCTGCCACAGGGCTGCACGGTCCAAACCACCAAGCCCTGCTTCTGCCTCTGGTCCCTGTGAGAATGGTCTCCTACCACTATGGGAGCTTGGAACTTGGCTTTGCATCCTAGAGTTATCATTATAATAGCCATTTTATTTGTTGTGCAAGCTACATTGGCTGTAAAATCAAACACTTAGCAATTGAGTAATGGCAGCATGTTACGATGAAGAACTACACACTGCCTCAAACCTGTGCAGGCCATCGTGAGGCAAGCTGAAAGGGTAAACACTTCCAAGAAAATCCATTGCTTGGTCCTGGTGAGAAGCCTTGAGCCACAGGAGAGTTTGCAGTGTCCTTGCTGGACTCGTGAGCAATAGTCTGCAGCTGGTAGACTGTCTAAAAGGGAAATTGCAGCCTTGTAACCCAGTGCATATAGTATTGCTACTGCTAGTAACACAGCTGAGGCTGCTTCTGACCTTGTTTTGGAGCTCCCTGGAGCACTGTATTGAGCTTGTTTAGCCATAAAATCAATTGTCTAACATCCAGGTGGCTGCTGGCCAGCTGGTTTTACTTTTTCTGAGCTTTGCATAATTACATGGCATAGCCATAACCATAATACAAATAATAACTATTCTCATACAGAGAGTGTTATAGAGAAAATTCCTGTGATATTTTTATGTACAAGTTAGAGGTAGGGTCACTCTGTGTCAAATGAAACAGTGATGACACCCAGCATAGCGATACAGTGTAGAGGAGTACAGACCTGGTATGACAGCAGAGACCTCGGAGATGGGGACACAGGGGCATTGCAGAAGAGCACAGGTATGAGTGTGGCATGGAATGGGGCACAGGCTGACTCCAGAGACCCCTGGGCTGTGTGCAGCCTGCCAGTGGGCAGCTAAAGAGATGCAGAACTGGGAGATGGGCAAACATGGGTTTAGAGGTAACAAAGAGAACGTGTCCACTGGATGTTGAACGTGCCCCATAAAATAATTTGGGACATAACATGAAATCACAGAACAGTGAAGAGAAAGAGACATCCAGTGCATATCTGAAATGTATGAAAATTAGCCTCAGATGGATCATAGAGGGAAGTGGGAGAAGCCATCACCAACACACCTCTCAGCAAAGGAGTTGAGTTGCCACCTCACCTGAACACTCCTCTTTTCTATGCAGCCCTCTTTTTCTCTTTTTGTCTGTACTAAAGAGATCTGAACTAGTAACAATAATTGTTCAGGCTGTTAAGATTTCAATTGCACTAGAAATAAACTGTTGGTTTTACATATGAGATCATTTCCTTTTGTCCATTAGAAGGTTTGGAGTATACTGTAATACTAAGATTACTTTTTTAACCATATATCATACATAAACCATGAAAGCAACAACATTTTAATCTTTTTTATTGATTTTTATCTACTATGGAGCTCTTGGGTTCATACCGAGCAAGAGTACTCGGAATGCTAGCATTGGTTTTTACCAAGGCCTTTTTCCAAGCAAGTTGATCTAACATTGGGTATTTTTACTTGCTTTTAACAGATTTTGTTAGGATTAGCATTGGCTGTAATGTAAATCTTTGTGATAGAGCAGTTGCGTGTTTTGGATGTATACATTTAAGCCTTCTGAAACCTCAAACAGGCTCCTTTGTTATGTGAACATTTATGCAATTTGAATAATAAAAATGAAGCAGTTTTACTGTTTCACTGGAAAACCTGGAAGAGTTTGTAGGGTAAACAGTCATAGGATATTTGTGGATCTTAAGGGCAAAGCTGACAGGAGAATCAACATCTAAGATAGCCCGATACGATGTCCAGGAAACAAATGGAGTAAAACCAGCAAGCTGAGAAGATTAGTGTTTGAAAAGTTCTGTGCCTGCTACACTGAAAAGCTGTAAGTTGTTGCTTCACCACTGCAGGCTGATAATGACATAAATTAGATCCCTGCACCTTGACCTCAGGCAAGAGCACGGCTGCCTGGAAGTCTCTGATGGGCTTCTCTATGTTTCTCTCCCCTCCAGGTTCTCAGCTCCCTTGGGTACCACGTGGTCACGTTTGATTATCGAGGTATGTGGTCTTCTTTTATTATGAAACACATTTAGATGTCTCTTTTTGTAGAAGCAACAAAGAAGTTGCTCTTTTCTTTGGATCTCAGGGGAGCTGTTGTTTTATAAATACTTGCTGCCAGCTAATTAGATGTGATTATTGCTTCTTTTTTTTCCTCATGGGTATCCAAAGAACTTCCAGAAATTTCTTTCCAGTGCTTTCCTTTATAGTGCTGCTTTCTGATGTCTGGTTTGGTGGACTCTGGCTGCTGTCTGTCCTCATGCGCAGGGCTCATTGGCTTGTGACCTAAGGAGCAGAGGGTGACCTAGGCACATATGCTGTCACAGCATCCATTTAAGGCCTCCTCCAGGTGCACACCTGGAAACTAATAAGCTTACCTAGACGTAATCGTTTGGATATGATCTAATTGACTTTCCTGAGGTCACACAGGGAGCTGAACTTGCACTTCTTTTTAAAAGCTGATAGGTGAGATAAGATCTGGAGTAAATGATTTGCTAACAATTGGCAACATCCTCAGCAGAAGCCATGACCATTTTGCAACTCTGTGCCGCCAGCAGTCAAGCATCTGCTGCTCTTTTATTCCCTTCTTAGTTTTTAAGCCCTGGCTGCAGTGTAATGCCACTGGAGATAGAGGAAAGAAATTAATCCGTTGTGTTTTTATCAAGACATCTGGGAGAGGTTTATTTGTAGGAGCTTGCCCTGTTTTTCAGTCTTGCTGGCAGCTGCTTTTCTGGCTGCTTACTCATTACCAGAAGGGATATGGGATGCTTGATGCTTAGCATAAGACATGTAGATGTGCTGCAGTAGTCATAGAGCCAAAACAATCAGGAGGGTGGAAAATTGCTTGAGGGCATTGATTGAACAGCATGGACAAACTGATGTTGCCACAGCTTTGTGAAACGTGCTTGTTTTTTGACCCGAAGCATCCAATTCCTGTGCTCTTAGAGACTCTGCTGACAGATTGGTTCCATGTGTGCAAAAGCAGCTGAGGTTTGGGAGCTGGACTGATGCAGATGGGTAGGTGCAAGAACACAGCGTGGCAGTGTTTGAGATCCAGCTCTTGTTTTTGTTGTTGACTAAACCCACAAGAACTCCTTGGCAGCCAGCAGTTACCTTGTTTAAATGAGTGTGGATCAATTGGGGCTTTCATCCCCAAATTATAGAGGTAGACAGTGAAAGTCCACGGCCTGGGTCCCTTTGCAGTTGCAGATGGGCTGCATGGGAATTGCTGTCTGGCTCTGCAGCCCAGTTTGTGCGATTCTCAGAAGGAATATTTGTGTTTCAGGCTGGGGTGATTCAATAGGCAGCCCGTCAGAGAGGGGAATGACCTACGATGCCCTTCATGTCTTCGACTGGATAAAAGCAAGAAGTGGAGACAACCCTGTCTATGTATGGGGACACTCCTTGGGCACGGGGTAAGCATCTAATCTCAGTAGGAATTAGAAGCTTCTGAAAAACATTAAATGCTGACCTAGGATGAAGGTGCTGTTTGCCATAATCCCCAGGCTGGTTTGGCTTGGAATCTGTGGTATAATTGCTGCAGAGTAGCTTCCCCTTTGCACCCTACAGAGTGATAAGGGCCACAGTGAATGACTGTGCAGGGGTTGGTCTTAAACCTTCATTGCACAGAGAGAAAAAAGACACTTAGAATAATATAATGCAGATTGACCAAGGGGAAAGAAGGTGGAACTGCACTGATCTCTTCCTGTGGTGAACTTATGTCTGTCTGTCCTTTGGAGCAGAACATCAGCCTTTTCTGATACTCTGCAAGAGCATCTCAGACCAGCTGCATGTGCGTGTGACGTGCCCTTACAAAACACTTCCCTCCTGTCCTGGCAAGCATGCCATGTGTAATCAGGACTCGTGCAGATGCCTGCACGACTACACTGCTGGCCATCTGTGACATTTACGTGGTCCTGCCTAGCACAGGGAAGTTCGAAGTGTCAAGTGCCTTTGCCTGCGTGTTTTTAACTTTCCTTTCCTGCTTTCTCCCT
>NW_010296326.1:17062-25221 GCF_000700745.2 Antrostomus carolinensis | reverse complement strand
AGCAGGCAGCGTGTGCTCTTACCCTCTTGATTTGTAGAGGAGCAGAGGGCAAGTACAAAAGTTACTTTTGAGTTGAGCTGTGTGCAGATTAAGGTGTTTGAGACCACGACAACTTGCCTCACTGTTCAACAGATGTGTTCCTGGGACAGGAAGGTATTTCAGGATAGTGCCTTTTCATTGCTGTGGTACCAAACATCCTGCTTTGTTTGAGCAAAGGCAAAGGCTTTTCCTTTGGCTCTTCCTCTAGATTTTTGCTATGTTGAGGATCATTATCTGGGTCAAAGCATGCTTCTGACCTTTCCCAGTGTGCTGCAATCTGAGTGGCCTGGGACTGTGATCCCCAGCTGAGTTCCCTGGTGACCATAGCCAGCCTGGAGCTTGAGGTTTTTGAAATATGCTGTGCTTGGAGGATTCATCAGCTGTGGAAATATCCCTGTACCATTAGGGAGATGCATGGGGGAGACCTTGCTGCTTTCTGACCCAGCTATGGAAACTCCTTGCAGTGTCACTCTGGGACCCTGTGCTCCAGCTGCCTGGAGCACAACACCTCTCTGCCCGCAGCCCTGCATTCCCCTCTTTCTTCCTCAGCCCTTGTGGTCTGGGGGTAAGAGGCTGTGTCACAGCTGCAGATATGCTGGGAGCCTGCAAGTCACTTTAAAGGAGGTCCTTCCAAGTGGCTACATGGTGTGCTGGTTCCTTGGACTTGTTCACTTACCTAAGTGCAGGCACCTGGTGCCATTTGAGACAGTTGGGTATGGGAGACCTGTGGGAACCCAAGTCATTGTGGACTGGCTGCCCAAACCTCAGTGTCAGGGGTTAGTGTTACAGCAACTGAGTTGTACCTCTGCCACCTACTGCCAGTAGAGCCTGGTGCTTCGACAAGGGCCTGCACCAGATTAAATGCTTGTTGTTCTTCTTTCCAGGGTCGCAACAAATCTGGTGAGGCGCCTTTGCGAGAGAGGTAAGTCTGGTGGATTGATGCTCTTCCCATGCAGCCCGGGTTCTGCTGCTGTCCCAGATTTCCACATAAGTTTGTGGTTGTGACAAGGCTGTCCTTGGCACTCTGGTGGCAGCTGCTCTCATAAGGCAGACCCTGACCTTGCTGGCTGTCTGCACCCCTGCGTTTCAGCACATTGCCTTTGGCTTTTCAGAAACACCCCCGGATGCCCTGATACTGGAATCTCCATTCACCAACATACGGGAGGAGGCGCGAAGTCACCCCTTTTCTGTGGCAAGTACACAGCAGCTCTAACACTAGTGGCATGTAGCTGTACTTAGAAATCAGCCTTCAGAAGTGTTGTAGCTGAGCTAACTGCGTGACTTGTGGGGCAGCAGTGATATTTATAAGTGTCAGGGGTAAAGAGCTGCACTTAAGGAAGTTCCTGGGAACACTAGTACAATAAACAGTACCAGAGCCGTATGTGGAGCCTGCTTAAAGAAAACAGAAACTGGGATCAGACAGGGCCATAAATGTAGGGAGGAGAAGATAAACTCTGCTCTCAGCAGTGGGCAGCCCATTCTTCCTGCGTTGTAGCTTCTCTGTTGCAGGAAGCTATTTTATTGTGGGCTGTGAGCAAAGCAATGGCAGAGCTGGGCTTCTCTTGGTCACTACCCTGTCCATGCAGCCCCTTTGTGCTCGTGTGGTGAGTTCACTCTGATGTGGCCATCTCTTCTATCCAGCATGGCTGTGAGTTGGCTCTGAGCTGAACAGACACCCAAACTGGGTGCTGGATGTGTCCAGGTTAGTGAGGTGCCCTGGGATAAAGCTCTCTCCCAGGAAGACTGTTGCAAACAGCAGCATGATACCTAGAGACCTTGACCATACAAGCACCCAGAGAGCCTGCTCCTGAGCAGGCTACGATGGGCCTGGAACAGGAGAGGAAAAGTAATGCTGGTGGAAACACAGACCATCTCACTTCAGGCTGCCAAGGGATGTTACTGGGATGGCAGTGGCCTGCCACCTTACTGCTGTTTGTGTAACTGTCCTGCTGGTGCCTGCCACTAACGCAAATCTTTCCTCTCAGATATACAGATACTTCCCTGGGTTTGACTGGTTCTTCCTTGACCCCATCACGACAAGTGGAATTAAATTTGCAAACGATGAGAAGTGAGTTCCCTCTTTGCTGGGGTTTCAGCTGTGGCTGCAGCAAGCTGTGGCAGGCATCAAGGAGGGCAGACATCAGACTGCATACTCTGCTTTTCTTGTTTGGTTTTTGGGGTGGTTTTTTGGTTGTTGAACCATTACACTTGCTGAAGGGATTTCAGTTGCTCTCACAGCCCTGAGTGCAACACAGCTTTGCACTGTGGAGCTCTTTCTTTTTTAATTGTTCTTAATAAGGACAGGTGCAACAGAGAGCACAGAGACTTCTCAGGGATGTGCTAATTTGGTCCACGTGATTCACATGATTTATTCTTTTCAAGTGTATGTTACACATTAAACAGTATCATTGGGACATTGAAGCTTTGGGAAGATTTCTCTGCTGTGCATTTGCATAAGCCACCCTGCACGTTATAATATTGTCTCTTTTCACTGAGTCTTTCATTCAGGAGCCTGAGTGTTTGTGAGTTTGGTTTCCAGTACTGAAACCAAACCAGTCCTTGGGTGATGATGCTTTACAGTGGGGCGAGCCACTTTTCTCTGGTCTAAGCAGCAAATGGCTTTTACAAGGATGACTTTCACTAGTAAATTTTCTATAGATGAGATGAATGGTGCCCAAGATAATGGTGTTTTCAAGATCCGAACTGCAGTTAATGACCCACAGGACACGTTTGTCATTGTGGTTTCCCTGAAAATCCAAGTGTGTTGGTGTTAGAGAGGCATGGGATTGCACTGAGTTTTCCTGACATTGTTGTCTCTTTTACAGTGTGAAATACATTTCCTGCTCCCTGCTCATCCTTCATGCTGAGGATGACCCAGTGGTACCATTTCATCTGGGAAAGAAGGTATTATATGTGGCTCTGGAAACTGATCTAGTGGGAGGAACTGGTGTGGATGGAATGACATCCCAGCCAGGCCAAAAGTCAGCAATAGGAAGGTGTGTGTAGAAGTGCACAGCCCAAAGGGGCTGCAGATTCTGTGGTATTGGAGGTGGCAAATCAATAGTGAAACGGAGCTAGAGCTAGCAAAGCTGGTCAAGCAGGGCCCATTAACCCACCCCTGAGAGGGGTGCTGGTTTGGCAGGGGTAGCTGGTTTGCAGTGACATGTGTCCCTCACCTGCCTCTCTTTAAACTCAGCTTTACAACATTGCTGCAACATCACGGAGTTTCCGAGACTACAAAGTGCAGTTTGTTCCGTTCCACACAGACCTCGGCTACCGGCACAAGTACATCTACAGGAGTCCAGAGCTACCTCGAATACTGCGGTAACAGCCCAACTAACCGGGGTCTGCTCTGGCTTGGGTGGGAAACTGGGGCCCGGGGCTTTGGGGGACACTGTGACCTGCGCCCGGGAGCAAGAGAGATGGGTAATGGGCGCCTGTATTGGCAGCTCTTCTGAAAACGCCTTTGGTCTCCAGAGTGGGTGAGATGCTGGGGCTGGCTTAGCACAAAGTCAGAGCCCTCCAGATCCCTGCAGAGCAGGTTTTGGAAAGGAGAGCCACAGAAAGCTGGGAGCACTTCTCCTCTCTGGCTCATCTCTGCTGTGAGCTGGATGCTCTGGAGGAGTTTGCAGAGCAGCTACTTCTGCTTGCCTCGTGGTGGGAGCTGCTGAGGAGTGAGAGCAAGGCTCAGTGCTGTTCCCTGTAGCTGCGGGTGCTTGAGCCTTGGTACTGAGGTTAATTTGTGACCCTGCTCATGGCAGGGGGGTTGGAACTAGATGATCTTTAAGGTCCCTTCCAACCCAAACCGTTCTGTGATTTGCTAGGGCAATGGGGAGACCTGCAGGCTGCAGCACGCACCAGAGTGTGGGAGAGCCAAGTGTCACTGCTGTCTCGTTTCCTTTCCTAGGGAATTCCTGGGAAAATCTGAACATGAGCATCATCACTGAAGACTAGCTGCTTGGCAGCACAGAGATTTTCCTCTCTTTCCTTCCTCTCTCTCCTTTTCCTCTCCCCTCCCTGTGGATCAGTCTGCCATTCTTCCATCCCTGGCACTAGAGGAGGTCAGGGATTCCCACTCCGGTCCTGATGTGTACCCTTGGCAACTCCAGCTCCCAGCATCAGCATCTGTGATGGTAGAAGAAAGAAGTTGTTGGCTTCATTTTGACGTGAATGGAGGGGCGAGAACAGCCCAGGAGCCAGTACCAAACCATGAAAAATGTAAGCACAACAAAGCCTGGCCAATCCAGCCTGGTACCGCTGAGGACAGACATTCCTAGGACACGTGTGTCATGACCAAGGGTGTTTCCTTCACTTTAAACACTGCTGCTGTTTTTGGATCATGTAGAGACTTATTTGTAGGCGAATGGCTTTTGCCGTGTGTCCATACCACAGTTGTCTTTCTTGAGTTTGAGGTGTTCTCTTTCTAGGAAATACATGTTTTGCCTTTTCTTTTCGCTAAGTGGCTGTAATTACAAATACGTGGAAGATCCAGGTGGTGAGACATTTTTATTTAGCTCTTCAGTCACAATGTGTTGCAAGTGTTGGGCTAATTGCACACATTTGGAAATAAAATGAAAGGGGTTTTTTTTGGTTTTGTTTTTGTTTTTCCTTTTCAAACATCTGTGTAATGGAAAAGGTTAGTGCCCTTTTACCTTTTCTGTGCTCTTTTCCTTCTGAACATCATTTCTGCTCCCACCCCTGCTATCGTGTGTGGAGCTCTTCCCCTTCTCCTTATGCACTTCCTATTAGGACTGAAGTGGCTTATGTAGATAAATTGCAAACTTGTGAGTTTAAGCCAGAAAGTGTGAGATTACTTTTTTTGCTTGATCTCCCCCTTCCATGAACAATGTGGACCCAGGATTTGGGAATGGATGTCTTCTGTTCTCCCTGTACACACCCAGACAAGACATGTGCTTCCTTTGGGTGGGAAGGGCAGGTTTTTTCCCTCAACTACCTTTTAACTAAGGAGTTAAAGATCAGGTTTTCCTGCTCCTGGTGGCTACACTCTTCCTCTGTAGTTAAAAGCAGGCAGTGGTATGCAGTTCTTGATGCAAAAATAACAGTCTGGGGTGTCCCTCCATCTCCCTCCACCTCCCTTCTGTGCTCTGGGCATCACAGGCACTTGCTGTAGCACTTCTCAGCCTGTCTCACAGCTGTGGTCAGAGCACATTGTCCAGGAGGCAGAAGTGGAAATGAGCCTGTCCCAGGAGAAGAGGTTCTGGGGGTGTCCTTCCCCTGCTTGGGGCTAGAACAGGGGCTGGCTTATGCCACCAGTGAGCTCTGCACTGAGATGGGAGAGGGTCATACGCTGACTCTGTGGTGTCTGGCTGGGGACCCAGCCCTGCCCCCGTCAGCCAATATAGCCAACACCAGGTGCTGTAGGTGTAGTCAGTAGTGCTCAGAGTGAATTGTGCCGCCTGAAGGGTCTGTTCAGGGGTGTACAGCGTAGTGTAAACTGCTCAGCATGCTTCCCAGTTCTATCTGCAGGCCCATGCTAGTTGCAAAGCCGACAGCAGCTTGTTCTTGTACTGAGATTCTTCTGCCGTAGTGTGGTTGTCCCCGAGGTTTCTGACCCGTGATGCTCATATGCTGACTGTGCCACTTAAAGTTACATTTGACGCACTTGTATTTATTGCACTGACAGAAGAGAAACACTTCCTTGGCTCTGCAGAGGAACGTGCACATTCCAGCTCATGCTGCTGCTGGCAGCTGGCTTGGGGCAAAGCGCAGCCGGAGCCAGGGGCTGGCTGGCTGCCTTCCTCCCGGGCGACAGAGCCGAGGGTCCAGCAGGTGAACTGCTGGGGTTGGTGGTCCCAACACCGCCATTCCCAGTAGCAGGCCAGTGATACGCTTGGAAATTTAAACCGAAATGTTTATCTAAAAGTGGTGTAGTTTTAATAAAGGCATTGACTGCTGATCACTTCAGCTTCAACCAGTTTACCTGGCAGTTTTTGGGACTTCTTTTCCCCAGGTGGGCAGGTCAGCTGGGTGTGTGGCAGGGCTGCAGTAGGGCTGTGGGGGGAGATGGGCTTGCAGCCAGGACTGGGCAAGTCCAGCTCTGGGCGAGCAGCTCTTCTGGAGCCCAGTGGGTCTGTGCCTGTAGTCTGGCTGCAGGTGAGGCTCTGCTTCCCCACTGGGGATGGAGGAAAAGGGAGCTGCCTGTGGGATTTCCAGCACAGGAGCTCTGTGTGCCATTTGCAGGGTATCCCAACACCGTACCCCCCACCCCCAGTGCATACAGGCAACATGCCAGGGGTGCAGGTAAATGGCTTTGGCCCTGGCTAGCCCAGCACAGCCTCTGGTACCAGCTCCCTCCTGTACACAGGCAAGACTGACCCTTCTTCCATGGGTGTGCTACCCCCAGGATGGTGCCAGCACTGTGCCAGCTGGTGGGGACCACATCCCATGAAGCCACAGCTGAGGAAGGCCACCATGGCTTCAGGTGTCATGGCCTGGAGTAGTCACAAGTCAGCCTGAAGTCAAACCAGCAGGTGTTCGGGTGGTTTTAATGAGTTGGTGTCACACAGGGGAGTACTGGTGCACTACACAGCACTACAGGTGTTAAACTCTGACCCCAGCACCGAGGGACACACAGAGCAGCGTGACCCACCTGCGGAGGGATGCAGGAGATGTGATACATGTTCAGCCCCTGGGTAGTGCCCAGCATACAGCTGTGCCTGGAGAGCCAAAAGCCTGCTGGCAGTGGGAGATACAACCCTCTCTATGCAAACATGGAGGTTAAAAATCCCTGGAGTGGCTTGGTTACTGGGCTTTCAGGTAACAAAGAGGCGTGGGAGGAGGCTGTGGCAAGGAAGTTGCTCTCTCTCCTTCTCCTTGTGGCACATAGCACTTGACATTGGTGCCTGCACTGGGGCCAGCTGCTTTAACAGCCAGCCCCACCTTCTCTAGGTGTTACTGGGAAAGGGGGTGAGCAGAGGCGCAGACAGTGGCCTCACCCTCCTCTAGCTTTGGGACTGGAAGACCCTACTGGAGGAGATGCAACATGCTCTCTGTGTTGGCTAAACCTGCTTGTGGGGCAGGGTCAAGGAGGCCAGGGCAGGCTGCATGCAGGGGGAGAGGGGAGGATTTAGTTGGAAAGCCCTTGTTAATCATGGAGCACAGCTGTGGAAGACTTATCTGTGGTCATCTCACTAAAAAGCACTATGCAGCACATGCAGGCTGGGTACATGGGTACAAACACAGGGTCCTTTTGCCTCTCCCCCAGCCCCTGTTCCTCAGTCAGGGCTCCTCCTCAGAGCATCCTTCTACCCCTCCCACCGAGGGAGAGGTCTTATTTCTGCAGAGCTGAGCCCATCTGACTGGTGGTGAAATGCAGGTGAGGCCTCCCGGGCTGGGAACCCTTCCCTCCTTCCTTCCCTCTGTGCTTGCATCAATCCCGGGGGAGGTTGGGTGGGGGGATTTTTGTGGCAGATGGCTCCACACCCCAGATCTCCCGGGCGTACTCCATGATGGTTCTGTCACTGGAGAACTTGCCCGAGCATGCAATGTTCCTGATGACTTTTTTAGTCCACTCCCTGGGGTCCTGGGAAGAGGAGAGGCAATGTCAGAGGTCAGTCCCTGGCCCAGCTCTGTCCTGGCTCACAGCCTTGCAATGCATGGCCCACACACACTTGGTTGGTTTAAATGCCGTAGTGTGGGGCTGCTGAAGCAAAACCTGCCTCACCCTGCCCCACGCCCACAGGGTGCAGTGTCTGTGAGATCGGCTCCACAGGAGCACACTCACCCCAGTCTCCCCACTGCACTGCCATGGCCAAGGACCCCCCTCCCTCCCCCTCAGGAGTGGCCAGCTCTTACCATGAACAGCTGGTCCACTTGCCCTTGGCATTTAATGTAGGCCTCGTAGTCGGCAAACACCTTAAACCTGAAACCCAAAGCAGAGCAGGGTTTTCCCTGGGTAGGGTCCCAGCCCAGCAGGCAGGGCTCAGCCCCTGTGCAGGGGGAGGAGGAGTGGGCAGGCTGAGAGCGGCCCACCAAAGGGGATGCTCGCCAGGACCCACCTGTCATGGTACATGAGCATGTTCACAACATCCCTGAAGCAACCGGGGTCCCGAGGAGAGAAGAAGCCGCTGCTGATCTGGTCGATGGCCTGTCGCAGCTCT
>NW_010296326.1:8821-16773 GCF_000700745.2 Antrostomus carolinensis | reverse complement strand
TGGTCATGGCCACTGTGCTCTGGGCAAGCTGCTTGGGCTGCATGCTTGATGGACCACCCACTGGCCAACCCAGGGCGGAGGCTGCCTCCAAGCCCACTGCTTTTTCTTGCTCTAGAGCTGCCTGGGGAGGAGGGTGTTCCTCTCAGAGATCATGGCTCTTCCTGCCAGAGCTGGGACCTGTATCTCCATCTGACCAGCCCTGCCATGCATTAGGCTCTCCCCAGCACCAACCCTTGGCGATCCAGGGCCTCCACATCCTCCACTCGCATGCCAAAGATGAAGAGGTTTTCTTCGCCTGCCTCCTCGGCCATCTCCACGTTGGCCCCATCCATGGTGCCAATGGTCAGGGCCCCGTTCACCATGAACTTCATGTTGCCAGTACCAGAGGCCTCCGTGCCAGCCGTGGAGATCTGCTGGGAGAGATCCGCTGCCGGGATCACTGCGGGGTGCAAGAGAGGTAGGAGTTAAACCCTGGCACGCTGCAGCTCCCCACGACCTGGGCCCAGGACAGCAAAACAACCCTGAGCATCTGCTAATGGCCCTGCTGACCTCAGCCTCAGCCCAAACAGCGCCAGCTCTGGGGCCAGAGCCAGGCTCAGCCGCACCACAACCCCATGCTCCTGTATGAAGCTGACTTCCCACCCTGTGTGGCGCTCTCAGGCCCTTCCTAAGGGAGAGCCAGGTGACCTGCCATGACAGCCTCTCAGGCTAGACAGTTTCTGGGCTCAGCTGGGACATGCCCAGCTCCTAATGTGTGCTTGCACAAGACCAGACGTACCCTTCTCGGCCAAGGATACCCGGTAGTTCTCCAGGAAGATGACCTTCAGCTTGTCCCCCACGTAGGGATCGTTATTGATGACATCACCGATGGACGTGATGAGTTTGATGATCATCTTGGCCATGTGGTAGCCAGGGGCCGCCTGAAGAAGAGCAGCCCAGAAATGGTGAAGGCTTTTAAGGAAGGGAGAGCACGAGAGGTGCCAGTGCGGGTCCTCACCACAGGGAGAATCTGGAGAACACCTCTGCTGTTCACATGCAAAAACACCCTACTGGGAGGGGAAGTGCTGAGCCACAGGCAGAGAGTGATGGGGCCTTCTTCAGTCTGATTAGTCCATGAAAGTGTTTCCTGAAGAGCCCACCAGCAGATATATGCTGGGTAACCTACAGCGGGCCCGGCAAAGGGGACAGCACCTTCCCCACATCCCCACTGAGCCATGCATGCACCGAGTCTGGAACGCACGTTACCTTTCCTCCGATCATAATCGTCCTGGGCACAAAGGATTTGGATGGATTGCTTCTGATGCCTGAAAGAGCAGAGTGGAACACAACTGAAGATAAACTGGACAGAGTTTATTCCATGCATCACAGGTGGGCTGGGATCCCAGCCCATGTCACGTAGACCCAGCAAACTTGCAGGACCCTGAAACCCAACCAGAGATCTGCTGGAGCTGTGCTGGGTGAAAATGGGCTGCAAAGTCCTCGGAGAACTAGTCAAGCCAGCACGATGCAGCACACCAGTGACTTGCCTCCCTTTGGGAAGGGGCTGGGCCCAAAGCTTACACTGGAGAGTGGAGTTTTAACTTGCACCAGGTCAGTCCTAACCCCTGCAGTACAGGTGTGGGGGGGTCACCTGGGACCCAGCTGGGCTGGGGACGTGGGCTGTAAGCTTTTCCTCAGAGCTCTGTACAACCCTTCAGACAATGTCTTCCCTCCTGGAGAGAAGGCCTCCATGAGAGGAGGGCAGAGCTAGGCTCAGGAGCCCTTGGCCACCAGCCAGCACACTTTTACACGGGAACCCTGGCAGTGAGAGGCTGGGGGGACACTCCTCCTCCAGCCCAGGCAGGACTTACGGTTGTAGAGGGTGATAGCATGCAGGCAGTTCAGCAGCTGCCGCTTGTACTCATGGATTCGCTTGACCTGAACATCGAATATGGACGAAGGGTTGATCTTGACCTTGTACTTCTCCTCCAAGTAGGCTGAAAACTTCAGCTTGTTCTCCTGGCAAGAAAATCTGATGAGGAACAGGTATGGGTTCCCAGGCCTCGTGTCAGAAGCGAGGGTTCGCTGCTGGGATGTTCCTGGGAGCATGGTGCCTTTAGCCACCTTCACCCCACCCCACCCCACCCCACCTCCAGTGCACATTACCTGTTTGACTTTTGCCACGTCCCTGATAAAAGTCTCATTATTGATGAAATCCAGTAACTTCTTCAGCTGGCTCAGGTCTGTGATAAAGCCTTCCCCAATTTTCTAAAAGAACAAACCAAGAGAGGCATGTCCCACCCGTGAGACCTCACCCTGTCCACAGCTGCACTTCCCCATCAGAGATGCCACAGTCCTACTGGGAAGAGGCACTCTGGAAGAGGCCAGGAAAAGGGGCACAGTTCCCTACAGTGAGGTTACTTCTCTGTGTCACCAGGGAGCCCAAAGGTGCAGGGAAAACAGGGCGTTTAAAAAACCTGAACAAGTCCCTCCCTCTCTCAAGGAGCTTTAGAGGGAAGATGTGTGCACAAGTACCTCCTGGCAGCTGGAGAAACTGATGGGCAGGACATAAAGGTACATTTAATTGCAGGACATTATTCAGTGTGAAGCAAAAACCTGTGCTGAAGGGCCTGGGAAACAAAGGAGACAGAACTGGGGCTCCGAGGGAGCTCCTTTGTGCCTGTGCAGCTGAAAGCTTTTGCAGACACCCCATTTCACACACCATGGTGCTGCCCAACAGGTTGCCTGAAGCTGCTGCGAGGGCAGGGAACCAGATTCAAACTTCTGCAACTTCTTTTGGACAACTACTCATCACTGACTTTAAAGCCCAGCCAGTCTCACACCTACATGTGCAACCAGGAGGTGCGCTCCTCCCAGGCTGTGCTCACTCACACCTGCCAGGCGATAGCCTCAGGTCCCTTCAGAACACACCAGAGGTGATCAGAAGCAAATGGATCACGCTCAGCCCCACACTTCAGATGCTTGTGACTCACCTCAGCAATAACATCGGCCAGTCCTGGGTTGCACAGCAGGAGCCAGCGCCTCGGTGTGATCCCATTTGTCTTGTTCTGAAACTTCTCCGGCTCCAGCTCATAGAAATCCTTGAACCTGGAAGGAACAGCAGGGAGCTTTGAACCACCCACCACCACCCAGAGCTTCAGCTGGGTCCCCATTGTATGTGCTCCTGACTCAGGGCAGTCGTTGATCAACCTGTAACAAGCATGAACTCTCCGTGCTGTCCCTCACCCTGTTCCTCAGCCATAATGCCAAGGGTTTCACCACAGAATCAGAGAATGGCCTTGATTGGAAAAGACCTGTAAGATCATTGAGTCCAATCATTAACCTCACACTGACAAGTCCCTGACTAACCCATGTCCCTCAGCACTATGTCTACACGACTCTTCAATCCCTCCAGGGATGGGGACTCCACCACTGCCCTGGGCAACCCCTTCCAATGCCTGAGAACCCTTTCAGGAAAGAAATTCTTCCTCAGATCCAATCTAAACTGTCCTTGGTGCAACTTGAGGCCATTTCCTCTTGTCCTGTCACTTGTTACTTGGTTGAACAGACTGACCCCCACCTCTCCACACCCTCCTTTCAGGGAGTTGTAGAGAGCAAGAAGGTCTCCCCTCAGCCTCCTTTTCTCCAGGATCAACAACCCCAGTTCCCTCAGCTGCTCCTCATCACACTTGTTCTCCGGCTCCGCTGCCCTTCCCTGGACACGCTCCAGCACCTCCATGTCCTTCCTGTAGTGAGGAGCCCAAAACTGAACCCAGCACTTGAGGTGCAGCCTCACCAGCTCCAAAGGGAGAGGAGTTAGACCTTACACGCACGTGAATGACACAGTCTCCCCAGCCTGCCATGCCCAGCAGGGCAACCAAAGCAGACCTTGACACCTCACCACTCCAGCTAGCCCCTCAGGCTTGCAGGCAAGGCCCAGGGAGTAGAAAGGGTGTGTGCCCTGGGTGTCCCCCAACTCACACAGAGTTCTTCACAATGTCTGAGTGGATGCGGGCCACGCCGTTGACTGCATGGGAGCCAATCACACAGAGGTGAGCCATGTTAATACGTTTGCAGTCTCCTTCTTCGATCACTGACATCCTCCGGAGACGGTCAATGTCCCCTGGGTAGAGAGCTGCCACCCGCTGCAGGCAGGCAGGCAGAAAGAGGGACATTAGTGACCCAGCCACAGGACCTAGGAATGTTCCCATCCTAAGAACAGCCAGACCAAGACCCCCCAGAGTTCCCACAGCCCATGACCAGCCCAGACTCTTACATCCAGATGCATTTGGTTGAGGGCATAAATGATCTCCAGGTGACGTGGCAGCAGCTTTTCAAACATGGAGACCGGCCAGCGCTCCAGGGCTTCAGGCAGCACAGTGTGGTTGGTGTAGGCACAGGTCCGTTTCGTGATCTCCCAGGCCTGTGTTACAGACAGCAGGTTAACGCGCACACCTCCAGGCCAGGAGGGAAAGGAGACCCTGTGTGAGGAGGGGACAGCAGCTCATTCCCCTGTGAGGTTGGGCATGGACCTCCCAGCTCCACTTACCTTGTCCCATTCCACTTTCTCCACATCCACCAGGATCCGCATGAGCTCTGGGATGGACAGGGCAGGGTGGGTGTCATTTAGCTGAATAGCCACCTGGAACACAGACTTGCTGGGCTCAGATCTGGCAGTGACAGGGCTGTGACAGTGTCCCACATGCATGGGACTGGGGTGAGGGTCAGCCCCAGGAACGGAGCTATTCAACCTTCACAACTTTTGCTCCAAATTGCCAATTTTTCCCTGGGAAAATAGGCCCAGAGATCACCTGTTTTCCAACCCAAATGGCCCCCACTTGATCCGGAGCATCCTGCTCTTCCTCATCATAGGCAGGGCTCATTGAAACACTCCCGGACCCTCTCTGCCCACAAACTCACCTTGTCTGGGAAGGTTTCAAAGCATGTTCTCACAGGGTCTCGACAGCCAAATTTGGAGGACTTAAAGCGGCGGATGATGTCTTGGAGGGTGGCAGCCACCACAAAGTACTCCTGTTTCAGCCGCAGCTCCTTGCCTTCAAAGAACTGCAAGTGGGGAGACCACAGCCATCAGTGGCAGCCAAACCTCTGGAGATGCTCCTATCCACTCTGATGGGCTTCCCAACAGGCTCCACAGGTTCAGCACCTCACCAGGGCAAATGTGGATATTTCTCCAACTGCCTCTGATGGGGCAGCAGCTACAGGGACTGACAAGGGGCATCCCAAACAGCTGCCTCCAGAGGACAGCAGAACCTGCCACATCCACACTGCTCCTACAGAGCAAGAGCAGCTCCCTCCCTCACTGCAAGACCCTTTTGCAGGGTTTTTGGACCAAGGATTTTGGGCTCCCTGCAACAGCCAGGAGCTGTTGTCTCTGGACACACAGCTGCCTCCCATGCACAGTACACTGGTCTATTCTAAAATACCAGCAAGAGAGAGGGTGGGGGTAAAGTGCATGAGATGAACTTTTCCAGCACAGATGCTAATCCATGACCAGATAGTAAGGCTCTTCCCTTTTGGATCTGGTGACCAGCGAGTGCGTGGCCCGGGACAGACCCTGCAGTGAGAAATCCCTTGAACTGGGGATGGAAACAAGTCCCCCCTCATGGCCACCCCTGAAATGACAACTTACTTTTGCAAAGGGTAAGCCATGCACCTTGGCAACTAACTGCCTTGAATGGGAAGGAGAAGTATGTCTTCCCCTCCTTGCAGCAGGGAACAGAGCAGCTACACAATATGGGCCAGGCTCTCAGTTGCCATCACTCAGAGACCCTCTGGAACCAGCAGAGCTGTGTCTGTTCACTGAGAATGACAGGGCCAACCTACTGTATTAAAAATCCTCACACCAGAACAATAAACATCAGGTGGCCATGACCTTCCAGTGCTTGCAAACAAGGTGATAACTACAGCAAGGATGATTCCCAGCAACAGGGAAGAGAGGCAAGAGAGTCACTCACATTGTCATTTGGGTACAGGACTCTGGATATGTTTTCTGCCAGGTTTCTGTCCAACACCGCTTCGATGTAGTCACCCACGTTGACTGTGGCAAGAAAGAAATACACACAGCACTGCAGCAGCTGTAGAGATTCAGGCAGGTCTCCAACACCGCGCTTTTCCCTCTTCTCTTGTAGAGAGATTTGTAACAGGAACATTCAGGCTGGTATTAAGGAAATATCAACGGGAATGTACGTGTGTGAAAGGCACCAGAGAGACAGGAGGAGATGGGATAAGAGAATGACACATCTCCATGCTGTTTCTCAAGACACACATATCAGGAAGGATAGACAGAAACCGAAGACAGACAGCAGACAGAGAAGGCAAAAAAAGGAAGTGAGTGACCAGCCATCTTGCTTAAGGACCAAGGAAAAATGTGGCAGGGCAAAGAAGCACAAAGACACTCAACTCCTAAAGGGTACAAGAGGCTCATCTGAAACCCAGCTCGCAGCTGCCAATCAAGAATTGAAGAGCCATTATGAGGACTTGAGAGCCATCACTCCTCATCCCACACAAGTTCTCCTGGCAGTGCTGCTGGGACACACACATCTCTGTGCTTGCCAGTGTGGAAGAATAAATCAAATCAGTCTAAAACCTTTCCCTTCTGTAACAGCCCAGCACTGACATTTGGTACATTAGTTGCCCTGTATCTGCTCTTCAGCACTATCATTAGAGCCTGAAAAATGCACCAGAGAGATCACACGTAGACCCAAAGGAAACCAACAAGGTGGGCTGTGCTGCTCTTTTCCTTCAGCACTAAGGGATGATGCTGCACAGAAATGACTCTCCATGGCAAGTGTGGGTTTGCAGCTCATTTGATGATGGGGGGAACACAGTAGCAGGTGTTCTGGAAGGCAGAGGGCAGGTTTTGAGAGCATGATAAGCGTGATGGGGATGGAAGGAGGATGGATGGGTGTCCTGGTATGTGAGGGCTCTGGAAGCGGTTGGGAGGTAGTGTGATCCATGGATGTGCACACAGTGCTGTGTTTTGGAGGCAGCCAGGAGATACGGATAAAGCAGGCCAGGTGGGAAGTGCTGTGCCAGGTGCTACTCGCGCAGGAACAGCCATGTCCCAGCCTGGTCAGAAGAGAGGCAGTGGAGGGATAGCACTTACACTCTTGGAGGTTGAAGTCATTGGGCGCTTTTGCAGACCACAGCCTCATGGTGTTAACAGTGTTGTTCTTGTATCCTGGCACTGGTGTGTCGTAAGGCATAGCAAGGACAACCTGCAAAAGGACAGTATGCCCCTCTGATTAGCAGCATGGTGGCCTCAGAGAAGGTGGGAAAGTGGCTGAAACCTCTGCAGAAAGAAGCCAGAGGACACAGAGAACTCCTGACTGTGGTAAGAATCTCACCTCACTAAAACACACCTGCTGAGCTCCACAGACTTCCCTGCTAGCAGGGGCACTTCCAGCACCCACTGGCAAAGGATTTACAGGAGAAGTAGAGGTGTTTGGAGCTTGACTGACAAACTGGAGTTACAAGCCCGTCAATGAAATGCAAAAGAGAGATGCAAGCAACCTCATGACCTTCCTATACCAGCTGGTGTACCTACTGGTTAAACTTTCACCAGAGCACTGCAAGTGTCCTCAGCTGGCTACTGCAATTCTGTCTGTGCCGGGGTAGCACCAAGGCAGCTGGGACCTTTGTGTTTCCACCTGGGATGAACTCCACAGCCTGAATCCTGCCTGTTGGCCTTCTGCAGCCTGCCAGGACCAAACCCTACCACTGCAGCACCACTCCCAGAGCAACTCACCCAATGTTCAAGGTTTGTTGGACCTGCCTGGGTAAATCCACTGTGACCTCCAGCACTCGAAGTGAACATCAGTGTGAAACTATTAGTGCAGTCTATGGATGATGCTTAAGCATCAGGATGCTGCACACACAGCTGCAGGGAGTAACACTGGGGCTCCCACTAGCCAGGTAAGGCATGGGTGTGCTTCCAAGCTTGTGTGCTCCAT
>NW_010296326.1:3705-8789 GCF_000700745.2 Antrostomus carolinensis | reverse complement strand
CTGCTGAACACTAAGGCAAGGCACCTGACCTCAGCCTGGAACAAAGAGGCTGAGGGCTTATGCCAGCAAAGCTGAATGGTGCTTGCAGCCCTGATCCAGCATGAAGCCTCGGCCACATCTCTGACACTGTCAGAAGAATCCAGCATCCTCCTGAACGAGTAAATGAGTACTGGCGTGACAGCCCAGCAGCCAGAGGCTGTCCCCAAGCAACGATGTGAGAGGCAGCAGAGAACTGCAGGAGCTGCACTCTCAGGGCAGGAAAAACCCAGGCAGATCATCTTGGTGGCCCTCAACAAGCTCTTTGTGCTGGCACCAGCAACACCTCCTCTCTGGGGAGAATCAGCGAGAGTTCAGGCTCGCAGAGCTGCTATGACCAGCTCCAAACAGGGAAGCAGGCAGAAAGCCTGGCCTGCCTCAGCCACGGGACGGGGACACACACCACGTGAACTGGGCAGTGCTATATTTGGAGACCGTGTCTTTGGCTTTTTTTAGCTTTTTCAACTTGTTCTCCTAACGGCACCATCTGAAAATTCATCTCCTTGTAGGAAGCAGTGTTTCCACTGCACTGCTGGGGATCCCTGAGACCCTGGACTACTGCTGGGGTCAAAAGAGGAGCAGAAAGGCAATGGCACTTGGTCCCCAAGTGGATGTCTGCTTCCCCAGAGAGCTCTGGCATGGTGCCTCCACGCTGTTCATGGGGTTGTGGTGGTGAACCCCTGCACTGTGTGTGTCCTGGGAATGGCCTAGGTCACTGCACAGCCTTTGACAACCAGGGTTCCTGGAAAAGGACCTGGCTTATTTATCCTCTGAGTGGGACCAGGAGACTCTGCAAATGAGCTCGAGCTCTTGGCACTGAAGAGAATGGCTTGGCTTTATGACTGTGCACTCCTCGGATGGACAGAGCTGGCTCATCAGGCCGAGAGACCCTTGAACATCACAGGAACAAGGCTAGGTCACGTCCTTGAATCCCAGAGAAATTCATAGTCCTTCCTTCCTCCATCCTGGGCAGTGCTTGGACAGGAGAAGCTGAACCATCTTCAGTCCTCTTAATAAATCAGTGCCCCTTTAAAGCTTGTGTTCCTCAGCTGCAAGACTGGAATGCTGCATGACCCAGCAGCCTGTGCTCCAAGCAGGCACGTGCTCCTGAAGCACAGCATTACCTTCCCATCTGTGGGAGGCTGAAGGAGCATTTGCTCTTCATGATGCTACAAAACAAGGCTTCCACGCAGTCTGGAGACTTGAAACCATGCCTCCTGCCTCCTCTGATAGCACTCTACCCATCAGGCTGGTCTGGGAAAGAAGAACTTGCTCTGATCATGGGAGTTAAACACCCAGGGGATTACTCCATGGCCACCCCACGAGATGAGTCTCCACTCACAGCAGCAGTTCCAGAATCACCTGCAAAACCACTGGCTTTGAGTGAGCAGTAGCCAGGAGCAATGTGGAAGGAGCCTAGAACAGCTGCCAGGGATACAGTCCTCCTCCGACATAAATCCATGCAAGACTGTGGGACTTCACCCTGGAGATCAGTAGAGAAGGAGGCCCCAACTGATCTAAAGCTACAGCTGTGACTGACTATCATCCCTCTTCTCCTCAAATCCTGCTGCAGCCATAGCCAACAAAGTCACCTTTGTAATTGCGAGGGTAGCAGAGAGAGTTTTGCTGGGACAGAAGCAAAGTCTGACCACAACCACATCAGGCAGCCTGGGGACAGACTCTCCCCCTCCACGCTACCCTGGCCCCCCACCCCCAGCCCAGCACCGAGGGGGAGATGTTGGTACCTGGGTGTCAACCCACTTGACACCCTCAGGGGTGTGATCCACGCGGCCGTAGAAGTGCACGGGGAGCATGTACTCCGGGCGAGCCTTCTCCCAGGGATTGCCGTAGCGCAGCCAGTCGTCGGCCTCCTCCACCTGCAAGAGGCAAACAGGCTTCAAGCGATGGCTTGTGCCTCCCAGAGAAGGCTCAACTGGGCTTTCTGAAGGGAGGCCAGTTGAGAAGCAAAGCTTCAGTCAGCTGGCTTTAAAAATGGATCTGCAGAGGCCTCTAGAGGACAGCTGGGCTTTTGGAAACATGGATGACTACATCCCAGCTGGTATAAATCAATCAGCCTCTATGGGCTGAGGGGTTTAAACCATCCAAACTGCACAGACCGCTGCGCTCAGTCTGTCTCGAGGCCTCCACATCCAGTCTGATCGTGATAATGGGACATATGGGATGTGGTTCCCTAGAAGCCCATCGGTGCTGTTCCCAGCCACAAACCAACCCAGGGCTTGCTAACTGCTCTGCCCTCTGCCAGAGAGGATTTCTTCTCCCTGCTCCTAACAGCACCAACAAAGTGAATTCGGCAGACCCACCAAGGTTGATGTGCACCAGAAACCAGAGGGGCTGAGGCCCTTGGAGAGATGCTGTCTCTGTGGTCATTGCTCTGAGCCACAACCCAGCATCACCACCACCCCTCTTCTTTTTTAAGTAACATTAAGCCAGTTACAGTGGAGGCTTTTTCCCCTTTTTTCACCATTTATAGGACCTGGCATTGCAGCTTCTTTGTGGGGAAGGAGGAAAAAACAACCTTCAAACCTCTCTGACTTATGGAGAGCTATTTTAAGGGGAAAAAAGGTCCTTTATGCTCAGAAGCAAGACAAGGCTCCTAATGGAAACTGCTTCCAGACATATACCAGGGAAAACTGCCAGCTGGGGCAGATTTTTAGCCTATTTTCACTTGCAAAATATTATGATCATTAATGCTACAGGAGAGCCCCTGCTTAAGCCCCTGCTGGTGGTCTCACAGGGAATCTGCAGGAGCAGTAGCACCCCAGGCACTTGCACATGCTTCATCATCATGTTCAAATTCGTCCTCCACCAGACACCTTCATGAGGTGTTTAGCCACTTCTCCATCCTTAGCCCACTCACTGCCAGGCTGGACAGCACTTGGGTTGTTGCAGCCATGCCGTGGAGCTCTGGGCAGGGAGACCTCTGGTCCCAGCCATGCCCTGGGGGCTTGGCTCCAACACTGTCTCACCAGGCTGGTGACTGGTGTGGATGAGCTCACATGTGTCCCTGGGTAAGCACCTGCCACACGTACACCCCACCACCCTCATCACTTCATAGAATCACGGAACTGTCTAGATTGGAAAAGACCTTTAAGATCATCAAGTCCAACCATACCTGTCCACTACTAAACCGTATCTCTGAGCACCTCATCTACTTGTCTTTTAAATATCTCCAGGGATGGGGACTCCACCACTGCCCTGGTCAACCCCTTCCAATGCCTGAGAACCCTTTCAGGAAAGAAATTCTTCCCAATATCCAATTTAAACTGCCCTTGGTGCAACTTGAGGCCATTTCCTCTTGTCCTGTCACTTATTACTTGGTTGAACAGACCAACCCCCACCTCACTACACCCTCCTTTCAGTGAGTTTTAGAGACCAATAAAGTCTCCCCTCAGCCTCCTTAACTTCTCTTTGCTCATGTGGTCAGAGCCCTCAGGTCAGCACAAGTGGTGGGAAGCGACAGCCCATTTGGTACCAGATGATGGGCTCAAATGCCTGGTTTTGAATGGCCCAAGGCACCACAGTGCCATTTGTGTGGCCTTGTCCACAGGCAGAGGTGGCCACTACAGCATGAAACAGAAGGAGGAAGGGTGACTTGAGTTTGCCAACGTACCTGCCAGCCATCAACAATCTTCTGATTGAAGATACCAAACTCGTAGCGGATGCCGTAGCCGTATGCTGCCAGCCCCAACGTGGCCATGGAGTCCAGGAAGCAAGCTGGAAGAGCAGAGCAGAGCATGGTCATGCTGCAAGGAACCTCACCTCTCGCTCATAGCAGCTACTACGGGGTTCTGTGCACAGGGGTGAGGAGTGGCCACAACCAATGCCACTGGAAACATTCATTACTCAGAGGAAATCCACGCCCAGAAGGGACAGCCTGCAGCAGGACCCCATGCACGTCTTGCCAAGGCATGATGAACACCTCAAATTTGCTGGTGACGAGGACAGGTCACCAAACACCCAAATCCAGCCTTGTGGCAGTGAGAGCTCTTCTAAACTTGCCCAAGGTGCCCAAGCCTTGTTCTAAGCCTGCCTGCCTGCCCATTAAAGCAGGGCTTCTGACCCTGACTCACTGCTCCACCAGCTAGTTTGCTGTGATCGCTTTCAAAGAAAAACCCTTCCAGCCCTCAGTCTGGGGCAGCTCCGGTAAAGATCAGCCCCGGCCTTTCCTCCACACTGGGGAGCTCCTGTCTCCAGCAGTCCCGTGGGACAGGCAGACTAAAATAGCAGCCAACAATCTGCCTAAGTGACAGCTGCTTGGATGCCTCTGAAAAGTGAGAGATTCCACAGGGAGGTGAGGAGAAAGGCTCCAGACAGCCTCTTTCAGCCGCAGCCCTACCTGCTGTGCTGCAGACCACACAACTACATCTCCTGGATGCTTTCCCCGAGGAGGGGGCTCATTTCTGGCCAGCCAGGACCTGGTAGGAGGGTGCCACGCTGCTGAAGGGCTGAGGTCTGCACGCTGTCCTGCTGCAGTGCCGGTGGCGAGGGCACGGCAGCCCTGAGCCAGGCCACCCTCTGTCCCCATGCACTCTGCGCGAGGAGGGGGCTCCCCTCTCCCCGTATTACCTGCCAGGCGGCCCAGGCCTCCATTTCCCAGCCCAGCATCTTCTTCGATTTCCTCCAGCTCCTCCAAGTCCAAACCCAACTATTGGGGAAAGAGCCACAGCAGAACACGTCACCACCCGAAGCCTGTGCCCTGGGTCATCTGCTCTCTGAGAAGGGCAAACAGAGATCCCCAAACAACCCACACCACGGGAAATTAAACCCATGGGGGTGTCTGCATCCCCCCACCCTCCCCTCCCCACACAGCGTTTCACCAACCTCTGGTCCCCGGGCAGCCCAGTTAATTGTAAAACAACTTAACCCATCATCAAACATCATTTTCCCATGAACTAGGTTTCCTTAGAGACCTCAAACAAAACACTTGTCTCCTGGCAGCCTCTCACGCCAGGAGGCCCTTCCACCAAACTCGCCATTGGAGGCGGGACGGTGAACGGACAGGGTAGTGGGGGTGGGGCCCGCGCGGA
>NW_010296326.1:0-3661 GCF_000700745.2 Antrostomus carolinensis | reverse complement strand
GCTGCAGCGCTCGCCGTTACGCTCTGTGCCTCCCTGCCCAGCCTGCCGCCGAGCTCCTTGGCTGCAGTCCATGGCTGGAAGCAGTTGTCTCCTCTGCTGCATCTCTCAGGCCATTTGTTCTCCGGCCCAGGGGCTGCTGCCGGATGAAGGCTAAGTGTGCCAGCAGCAAGGACTCTCCAGGAGTCCAGAGACGCTGCCTCTCGAAGGGCAGCAGTATCGCACCTCGGTGCCAGGGGGAAGTCAGGCTGACACCATGGCTGCTCCCCAAACTGCTCTCCCAGCACTTCAGCGGTCTGCAACCACAAGCCGGGAAAGCTTCACACACAGTGTGACAGAGTCACAAAAATTGAGGCAAATTCTCTCAGGGACAGAGCCATGCTGGATATGAGACCTCCCATCCAAGCTGGCCACTGGCCATGACGAGCTCCACACGTCAGAGGCTACGGTGAGGGAAGCCTCTGCTCGTGTGTCAGGCCAAATCAGCACATGGAAAATGCCTTGCAAAGGGACTTGAGGATCTGCCCTGAAAAAATCCAGCCTGCCCTCTGGGACACGGTACTGCAGAGAGGAAACGTGTCAGGTCCCTCCCTGGAAATCCCTCCCCATCCCTTGGCAGGGAAAGTGCTCTCCACGATGTTTCCTCAGCAATTGTAGCACCTTATTTTGAGAGACAGTTCCAGTGCCCAACTTCTGCTAGAATGTGTGACGTGGATCAATCTGGTGGGGCAGGGATGAAGAGGAGGGAGGTGGAAAATAAAGCTGTTGGGTGAGAAAGCCCAAAAACTCATACTCTCTCATAAAGGTCACTGTCCTGCTGCAGAGATGGCTGCAAGCCTAAGTAACCATGGCCTCGCATTGCCTTGGTGGTACTCGGCTGTGTTTTTGCCAGTTTGAACTCATCTGGTGACATTTTAATTCAAGCAAACGACTTCCCCCCTTTCTTCCTTCCCAGTGATTTACCTGGCAGCGCTGCTGCGGTGCGTTGTGTACCTGCATGTACAAGCTGCAATTTGCTGTTTCAGTGCTCCAGTTTCCCCTTCTGGCCCAGCCTCCCCCATTAGACTACAACTCCCATGATGAGCCATCATCTCTCCTTGTAATGGAAAGCTATTTGCAGCCTGGGACTCCTGAGTCTTTTGGGATACTGGGTGTTGCTTTCTGGATACTCTTCTAGATTTTCCCAGCTGCTGCAGGAAAACAGTGGTTTGAGAAGATCATACTCCAACTCCATACCCTCAAGGAACCCCAAGGTCCCACTATGGTCTTCTCTAGTGGATGAAAAACGCTAACAGAGAGCCAAGCCTCACTTCCTTTACTCAAAATAACACATCCTTAGGAGGAAGCCCTGAAAAATAAAGATACCCAGCCCTCTGCATGGAAAAGTCTGGCCAGTTCCTCAGGGAGACCCCAGTATCCCCCAGACTTCACCTGGTAAATGGCTTCGTCACAAGCGTTCTGCAGGCCCAGGTTCACCATGGTGTTCTGCAGAGTGCGGCCCATGTAGAACTCCAGGGACAGGTAGTAAATGCGCTGGGGAGACGAAGCAAGACACTTACACACAGCACAGCACTTATCACCAAAGTAGCTTAAAATTAAGAGCAGACCCAAGTGCTTTCCAGAGTAGGGATGTCTTCCCAAACAGGCTCTTGGCGCCTGCTCCTGAACACCACGCACCACAGCTTGTTTGTCAGAAGGACCTCGTGCGGGACGCTAGCCAACCCTCTGCCGCACGTCTCCCTGCCAACAGCCTTCTATAGAAAAATCTCGTTGCCTGTTAAGTGTTTCCCTAATTAACTCAGGGCAAGAGCTATCTAGGATGCTGAGTTGTATATTTATACACCGTCAAGCTCAGCTGAGGTGATGCTTACACTGGGCTTTTAAAAGTTTTCCCATGCTGAGCTGAAGCTGATCCAGAACCTGCTGAAAGCCGGGACAAGCCCCTCGCCCCGCACACGCCGGCCGGGCTCAGGGCTAGTTCCCTTCCCACCAGTGATTTTCCAGTGCTCCCATCACACACGTCCTCCTCTCCTCCCCGCGCCGAGTTTCACGCACGCGTTTCACCCTGTGGAACAAACACACCGTCCCACGGGTGGCCGGGCTCCCAGCACGACTGTGCAAGACAGGCTGCTCTGCGGTGACCTTCCAAGTTTCAGAGGAGCTGTGCCTGTGCCTCGACTGCTAATGAAAGGATGTTTGCAGGATGAGAAGCCGGCTCTGCAAACTTTTGCCCTCCCTCAGATTTATCGCTGGAGATATTTTTATAAATAAACAGGAATTTTTAACAAAGCAATAGAGCACTGGGACAGGCTGCCCAGGGAGGTTGTGGAGTCTCCTTCTCTGGAGACATTCAAAACTCGCCTGGACGCCTTCCTGTGTGATCTCATTTAGGTTTCTGCTCCAGCAGGGTGATTGGACTAGATGATCTTTTGAGGTCCTTTCTAATCCCTGACATTCTGTGATTCTGTGTGATTCTGTGTGAATAGTCTGACTTTAAATCGTGTTTCCCCTGGAATTGCTTTCCTTCGTAGCCGGGACCTTTCCCCGCTAAGCAGCGGGATTACCCGCTCTGCCACCTCTGCTGGGAGTCTGAAAGGGTCCATTGGAAACACTGAAAACATCCCACAGGTGCATAAATACTCTGCTCCTTTCTGTTTCCCGCAGGGACATGTTTCTAGTGAAAATCTAAGCGCACAGGACAGTGAACAAACCCACTCACTCCATCTGTACAGTCCCTTCTGTCAGCGCAGCGATAGGGATCCGAGCACATTTGTGAGGATAACAGGGAGAGCTCCACACACCTGTGTAACTCCCAGTGCACATGCAACGGGACCGGCGTGAAAGCGCAGTTTGTTCCTTGTGCCAAGGCAATATTCATAACCTCGAGGAAAGAGCTGACCTGGGGAGGCAGCTGCCTGCACGCCGGGAAGGTATGTGCCTTTCCTCAGACACACCTGCCCGCTGGGGCTCTCCAGTTAAGTGCTGGATCAGGTCTTAATTCAAAAGGATTAAGGCTGAATAATGTCCCACAGCACCCGACATCTCCAGCATCACCGTCCTGACTTGACAAGTTGGGGGGAGAGGAGGAAGCAAGCCGAGTCCCCTGGGAACCACCAACTCCCCAGCCTTTGGTGACCTGGGAGAGCTTGTCTGGTTTGTACAAGGCAAGAAACTCCTCTCCAGCCCCCAAGCCAAGCTGCCTGTGGGCTCTGCAGGAGTGAAGCCAGGACAGGGCTGTGCCGAGGCATATGCCAAGATGTGGAGGTGACGATGCCCACAGGGGACACCGCCATGGTGGTGTGAGTGCAAGACATGGCCACAGTGAAGTGTGTAGAGGAGCTGGCAGCAGCAAGGCCCATGTAAAGACACACTCACAGCAGGATCACAGGGGACATGGCTGCAACGAGATGCAGGGGGTCACAGTGGTGGGGTTGCCCAAGGGGGGACAAGGCTGCAGCAAGGCTCATTGAGACAGGGCTGCCAAGAAGCTTGTGTGGACACAGCCATGGCAAACTGCATGAGGGACATGGCCGTGGTGATGCCCACAGGGTCACAGCCATGCAAGATGTGTGCAAGGGACATGGGTGGGGCAAGGCCCATGGGGACACAGCCATGGTTAGGTGCACAAGGGACATGGCCATGGCGATGCCCACAGGGACACGGC
>NW_010296325.1:0-225 GCF_000700745.2 Antrostomus carolinensis | reverse complement strand
CGTGGTGCTGCCACTGCCTGGAAGAGCAGGCGTGGGGGTCCCAGTTGTACTGGTTGTACCAACCAGTTGTGGGTTTCTCTGGGTCTGGATTGAAGGCACTTGAGATGGTAGTTCATGTTTGGACTCAGGTGTTTATTATTTCTTATCAGTAAAACAGTCTCACTACTGTGAGTTTGCAGCTTTTCTTTAGAAGGCACAAAATGGCTAAGATTTTTTGTTACAAGG
>NW_010296324.1:0-817 GCF_000700745.2 Antrostomus carolinensis | reverse complement strand
ATTAACCAAATCTGAGGAAATTTGGGTTAAAATTAAGACCAAAATCTCCCCAAAATTGGGTTTTTAAGCCCATAAATTACCTCAAAATTGCACCAAAATGCCTCAAAATTGACTTTTTTACTCAAAAAAACATAAAAAAAATTAGAATTTACCAATTTTGAGGAAATTTGGGTCAAAATTGTGACAAAAACTCCTCTAAAAATCAGATTTTAACCCCCAAAATTGCGGGAAAATGGCACCAAAATCCCTAAAATTGATTTTTTTGGTATAAAAATTGATAATTAATCACCCAAAAATGAAATTTGGGTCTAAAAACCCCTCAAAATGTCTCTTTTTTTGGTATAAAAATTGATAATTAATCACCCAAAAATGAAATTTGGGTCTAAAAACCCCTCAAAATGTCTCCAAAAAAGTGATTTTAAGGCCCTAAAATAACACAAATTTCACCCAAATTTGGTCAAATTCGCTTTTTTTAAAAAATAAAAGGCAGAAAAAATTCAAATTAATTTTTGTTTTTCAGGAAATTGAGAAAATTGTGAAGAAACTCTGGAAAAAAATCACTTTTCATCTCTGAAGTAGCTCAGAATAAACCTCAACCTCTTGGACAACCTCTTGGACAACCTCTTGGACAACCTCAACCTCTTGGTGAACCCCAACGTGTTGACCAACCTCTTGGCCAACCCAAAACTCTTGATGAACCTCAACAACTTGACCAACCCCAACCTCTTGACCAACCTCTTGGACCAGTTCTTGACCAACCTCAATGTCTTGACCAACTTCTTGGTCAACCTCAACCTCTTGACCAAGACCTTGACCA
>NW_010296323.1:0-776 GCF_000700745.2 Antrostomus carolinensis | reverse complement strand
ACCAAAAAATGGGGGGATTTCCTTCAAAAAACAGAAAAAGGGGGGGGTTTCCTTCAAAAAACAAAAAAATGGGGGGATTTCCTTCAAAAAAGGGGAGATTTCCTTAAAAAAAAGATATTTCCTTAAAAAAAGGATTTTTTCTTAAAAAAAAAAGGGATATTTCCTTTAAAAAAAAGGGGATATTTCCTTTTAAAAAAAGGGGATATTTCCTTTAAAAAGGGAAATATTTCCTTAAAAAAAAGGGGGATGTTTCCTTAAAAAAGGGAGATTTCCTTAAAAAAAAGGATATTTCCTGGGGAAAAAGGAGTTCTTTGAGAAAGGAAATGTTTCCCTGAAAAAGGGAGATTTCCCTCAGGGGAAGGGGAAGGTTTTTCCCCCTCAGAGGAAGGTTTTTCCCCCTCAGAGGAAGGTTTTCCCTCCAAAAAAAACCCTTTTCCTTTAAAATATGGAATTTTCTCTGCAGAAACAAAGTTTTTTCCCTTTTTTTTTCTTTTTCTCCGCAGAAACAAAGGTTTTTCCCTTTTTTTAAAAAAAAAAAAAGTGAAATTTTGGTTAAAAAAATGAAATTTAATTTAAAAAAAGGTGTTTTTTCCCCTCAGAGGAAGGTTTTTCCCTCTCAGAGGAAGGTTTTCTCTCCAAAAAAAACCCTTTTCCTTGAAAAAATGAAATTTTCTCCGCAGAAATGAAGTTTTTTCCCTTTTTCCTTTTAAAAAAAAAGTGAAATTTCCCTTAATATAAGGGAATTTAATTAAAAAAAAGGTGTTTTTCCCCCTCAG
>NW_010296322.1:0-13056 GCF_000700745.2 Antrostomus carolinensis | reverse complement strand
GGAGGGCTGAACAGCGGCAGAGCCCACACGGCCGGGGCCAGCATCCGCCTTCCCTTGGGATCCCCGCGAACACCAGCGGTCGGGGCGTACCCTCCGCACCAGCCGCTCCCGGGGCACTCGGCACCGTGTCCCCATCCCTCCTGCTGCAGGAGCCTAGGCCCAGGGAGGGGTCCGGCAGCCCCAGGACAAAGGCCAGGGGACAGCCCCAGGAGCCAGTTCTGCCCGGCCCAGGAGCAGGCGCTGCCCGCGGCTCCCCGGGGCCGGGGCACGGTTGGGGCACGCAGGGGCCGGGGTGTGGGAGCAATCCCACGGGATCCTGCAGGGAAATCCCTGGCAGGCAAGCACTGGGCATTCCCTGAGATGAAACAGCCGAGGGTGGGGAGCTGGGGGGATTTCAGAGAGGCGGCAGCACCTACGGGGACGGGAACGCGGTTCTGTAAAAAATAATTTGCCGTTTGCAAAACTCTAAGTGGAAATGAGCGGCACAGAATATCCAAGCTCAGGTCAAGGTACGGCTTAGCTTGTTCCTACAGATACGTTTGTTAATTCCCTGTGAAAATGGTTAATCCTTTGATGGATCCCTGAACGGTCCCCTGGGAAGGACTCGGGGTGCAGAAAGCACAAGTCAGTACTGCCTTTAAAACAAACACAGTGACAGATTCACTGTCACCTGTTCTACAAATGGTCACACAGAGTACAGAACTTAAATCTATCTGGGAAAACAAAGGAAAACAGCAAAGGTCACAAGTGAGACTCTTCTTCCATTATCCCAAAACGCTTCAGAAAATGACAGAAGAGCTCACCCCATGATTGTGAACCCAACTGAGCACTGGTTTGTCATGACAAATTATTGATTTCCTTCCTCTGGAGAAAAAAAAATCCCTATTCAAACAGAAGGGAACTGGTAACTTGGAGCCTGATCCAAAGCCCATTTAAATCAACAGAATTGCTGTAAATGAATGACTGATGCTGAAAAAAAAACAAGCACGAGGGAAAGGAAGAACATTAGAAATGGCACAGTAGAGAAGGAAAACATCTTTGCAGCCTCATTAAGAGACTATGTCAATAGAATTCAGCTTTTCGATGCCTGTTCTAAGCACAGGCAGTTATTAACAACAACTTTATCTGTTATTTCTTCAAGCCAAGTTGTTTGTTTTCATCTATATTCAGCAACACCTCTCCTTACACCATCTTTCCCAGGAATAAAGCAGATCCTGCTGCACAATGTGCTTCCAGGTGACGTGGGGTCCCTGAGACTCTCGGGTCAGTAATACCTGTTGGCAACTGCTCAACAGCCAATGGAAGCCCAACTGGTTTCCATCCAGAGCTGTTCCTCAGGATCAGAAAATAAAGGAAAGTAAAAAAAGAAGCAGGGGAAAGGGATTTTCTCTACTTCAAATTCTTGTCTATGAAAATACATGTCAGACTCTCTTCCCCTAGAGGTCTTCTCTTGGTTGAGGAAAGGAACCACCACTGCTTACAGCCAGCTGAAAGAAGTTGTAACTCTACCTGTCATTAAAATACTGATTGGTCCTGCATTGACTTCTAGGTGTTGTTTTTATTATGAATTTGTCCCTGGAACTACTGAACTTTCATTGACCTTTTCTTCCCCAGATGGTAGCTTTAAGGTTGTGATGATAAAGACATCTAGCCAGCACTCCCTGAGTCTCTTTCTGTAAGGCATATTTTCCATCCCTTCAACCATACCCATAAGATGTTTTTACTCCTTGAATTGTGGACCACAGCTGCATCAGGTATTTTCTCAGCAGAGGTCAAGCCAATGTGAAGTGGATGATCCATCAAATTTCCATTCTTACAGGTACCCAGTGTTTCAGCAGCCAAGGATTTCATTCCATCTCCCGGCCACCCAGGCTCCCCGATGTGCAGCAGAGCAGCCGTGCTGACTTGCACAGCCCTCATCTCCCTCAAGCCCTCTTCAGGACCGCCGCTCTCTAGGACAGGTTCTTCTCTCCAGCATGGCCAATGATCTTTGTCCCTAGGTACATATTACCCTACTTTACTGAAATACACATCACTGACTTGCATGCAGCTTTCGAACCAACCCAGATTACTCAGCACTCCTCTCTTTTACAGTTTACAACTCCCTTCTTTAACCTGCTGACTTTCTCAGTAATGAATTTATATTGAGGTATCAGGCTTAGCAAGATCTTACAGAGATCCTTTCTGGAACCTCTCCAGAAATAAATCAACTTCAGCAATGATTCCCACATTGTAATCATACTTCAGAATCTAGCATATAATCAGTTTTTAGTCTGTTTCATAAAGGCCATTTTGATTTTGTATCCAATTTATTCACCGACATGGCATGCAGTGTCAAGGGTCTCCCAGGCACAAGCAATGTCATAGACATGATGGATCAAAAAAACTGCATTTTTTTTTCCAAATTCATCAGTTGGTCCAGTAAAAGAGACTAAGTTTCCCCATAAATTTTGACTTGTCTAGCAGAAGGCAAATAAAAAACACTAATGGTTTTACCAGTCAAAATTACAACAGTGTTTAAAAATATAAAATGAGTTTAACAATTCCAGTTCCCAAATGGATTGCTGACTACATCTTTAAACAACCATTAAATTACCATGATTATTTTACAACAAGTGGTTGGCATTCAGTATGAGGTTGACCAAGTACTAACATCTTTGGGAGGTATTACTTTCCCTGGGGACCACACAGGATGGTACCATGCCAAAAGAGACCAGTATGTCAGAGGACACTGTAAGAACTCATTTCCTTGCTGTGGAAGCCAACTGAGTCCTAAGTACAAGACTGACGATGCTTTCATCTTTAACCACTCATCCTAGCAGATGCATGATTGGGAAACAGAATATTGCAATAATCAAATTTCACATGGTATGAGACAGCAAAACACACGAGGATACTTTTGCACAAGTCTGAGTCTCCCTTAAACCTTAAATCTTTCCGAAGCTGTGAAGTGAGCATACAACCATGCTAGAAGTGGACTCTGGAGCAGGCTGGAAGATAAACACCTACATTTGGAACAACAGAAATGGGACTAAAAAGGCATGAGAAGAGATTTCAAAAGGAAAGAATGGGATCCATAGTTAAAAAGCCCACGGTGGAAAGAAAAACAGTCTTGTCTGACAATCTTGTTTAGAAGTTCCTAGGACAGGGAATGAACAGACCTATTTGAAGAAAAGCGAGAACTAGAGCCTGACACTCTCTGTGTATCAGGAACAGCAGAGAACCTGTGTAATTGAATGTACAGTGTGAAAGGAACAGAGTGAAATCAGGAACTGCCACGGCAGTTGAGTGGACCAGCTCACTGCTATGAGCTGGCTGAGTGGATCAACTCGGTGCTGTGAGTTCGCCCACTTCAGCTACCGGAGAAAAGTCACTTCAGAAGGATTCCAGAAAAAGCACTCTAAGGGGAGGTCTGTTACCAGCCTTGCTGTGGATTGTCTGACAGCAATGTCCAAGAGCGAGCTTCAAACTGGTTTGTTTTGATACTGAGCAACATGGGCATGGCGAAAGCCAAGCAGAAACCACAGTAAATGAGTTCAGAGAGCACACAGCTACTACTGCTCCACTTTGGGCTGATTGCCAAATCAGCCATCGCTGCCTTAAAGAGGGTTTGCATAAAACACATCTGGGCTGTCTGAGCACAATGGTGAGAAGATGGATGTTAGAGGTGTCTGAGTAAAGGAGAAGAGTTAGAATTGGTTTGCAGCATCCATTGACTGCAAGGCAGCTAGGCCCAGTGAAGAGGATGGGAAAATGGAAGGTGTCATTTCCTCTTCAAGCAGTTTTGGTTTTCTTTCATTTATTACCTCCAGACACAAGGAACAACAGAGGGGCTGGTAAGCAATGTGGTGTCTGACAGGCAGAAGGTGAAAACTGTTGAGATAACCAGTAAAAGCAATCTCCCCTGCTTACTTTAGGAGTTTACAACCCAAAATGAACAGAGAAACAGCTCACATGTAACTTATGTGTCCACAAAACAGGAAAATAAAGCCCTTGAAAGAAGGGACTGTTTAACTGAGTATTTGAATATGCTTAAGGTTAGGCCTGTGCTGCAAGCCTCATGGATTTCACCGGACTACAGCATGTACGTGTCTGTTTGCCAAATGGGAACACAATTACCCACGTGCTGAAGTCGTTTCCTGACTCTGACTCTTAGCCACTGTTTAATATCCACGTAGACAAATGTTCAGCTTAGGCAGCCATGGCAGAGAGACACTAAAAGCAATGGCAATATGTGGTTCATTTATATTAAAAGGATCGGCTTGTCACATTTACCAGGCTTGTTTGGGTTTTTGTGCTACTGAGTTCTTTGCTGAAGACTGAGTCTGTCTGGAAACGAGGTCTGTGCAAATGATATTAGAGAATGAGAATTGCTCAGCAGAGTCACTTTGGAGCACATGGTCTCAGTGACATTTCACAAGATAATGGGTGAAAGTTTGCTGCTCCTAAGTAGGACCTGGAAATACCATCAAAAAACCAAAACCCAACAACTTAAGGGAAAAGAGCAGAAGAAAGCCAAGGTAACAAGATGCCTGTGAGCCATCGGAATGACTGGGCCAAAGGAAAACGCCTGGATAGGTGGAGTTAGGGACAGAGATCGCGCATCAGAGGGATGACTACAGTGGAACTCAAAAGGGAACATGAAAAGATCCAGCAGGATGGTCTCCAAGAAATCCACCCACGTGGGTGCAATCAGCAGTATGAAACAAAGATATGTTTTCAGAATCTTTTTTTTTTAACTTCCATGTATTAAAATTTCAGGCTTTGCTTCCAATCAAGAACAAAAACTAATCAGAAAAGCCCTTTTTTTTTTTTTTTTTAAACTTGAGTGCTAAAAAAAGACATATGGTCACAGAAAAATAACTTATAAGGGCAAGACTGAAAATAAAACAAGAAGTTGCTCCTCTCTGAGCTGAAAGCTCTCTACGGGCAGACTTAAGTTTGCTTACATCAATTAGAGATGTGGCACCATATATTCAGATAACTGTAGGTTTCTTTCAAGTTTATCTTTGAGATTCCAAGTTCCTAAAAGGTAAATTAAACTCTTCTGCTGCTAACTTTGTTCTCCTTATTGACAGGAGAATAAACATTTTCAAGAGTTCATTGCATAAATATCCTTTTGATGGAACTTACTTTAAAAATTTCTGTATTTTCCATTTCACATTAAAGCCTTGCAGCCCATTGAAATGTAGAAGCAGAGATAGGAAAAATATCTCCACCTTCTCTGCTGGGCTGCTTCCATCACTTTTCTCACAATTCAGCTGCCACGTACTGCCAGAGTTAAGCAGCTTGGTACATGACTGAGGTGAATTTGTTTGTGCTCTTTCTTGTACCAGTTTCACATGCCTGCAGTTCACCTCCCTCCCTGGAAAAGGCTGCAGACCAGCAGTTTTTCCTTCATGTCATCAAGAATTAAAAAAAAGTCCCAACCATCACTATAAACACAGAAAAGAAACCCCCTGAAATAGCTTAAAGCATGGTGCCAGAATAACAGCTTTAAGTTAATAGCTATTTACCCCTGTCAAGGTTGATTTCCCTCAGAATCCCTGCACAGCTACCTTTAGATTTTGACACATCCAGCTGTCTCCTTCCCAGGATCCGCCTAAAAACCTAAAAACCAGTGACCTTCTCACACCCCTGGTGTGGAGGTGCTGGAGCTGGGGTGCTGGCACAGGATAAAAACTGGGGCACAGAGCCCAGAGGACGCTGCAGGCTGTGACAGGCAGTGGCCTGGGCGTCGGGAGGGTCAGAGCATGCCACTGGGTACCGCTGCCAGCACCCAGCAGCCCGGCCCTCTGACACCACTTGTGCCACAAACTGCTGCGTGCTGGAGGCACAGCTGGCACAGGGGACAGGCTGGCAATGGGAGAGGCACAGGGAGAAAGGAAACCTTGAGTTTGTCCCTCCATCTCACACGCACCTCATGTAATGATTCCTAAGACTGTTCCTACAATGAAACCTCATTCAGTCTGAGGTTCAGAAGTGCTCTGCTGTAGACAACAACAGTAAACAGCCTTTTGTAAAGAAAAATGGAGGATTTTCTAAAAGGCAGGCCATACAAAGCCTACTGAAATTCAGTGGGCAATAGATGACAAAGCCTATCTGTTCTTTGAAATTCTCCCCTGGCAGAAATAATTTGGTCTGGATTTTTGGCATGAAATCAAATACATCTCTTCCTACACCATCTTCTCTGCAGTGCTGTCCTTTTCCAAATCATTATGAAGTGTATATATGCATATTATCACACTAAGCAGTACCACAGCTTCCTAAACAATTCACCAAAAAGCCACTGCACGTTCATAATTGAAAAAGTCAATTCTGAGAGTGTAAGAAAAAAAGGAAAAAATATGAGCAAATAAATCATTAGGAAAAACACATCACTTGTTCCCTAAACTGCTCTCAAATCATTGTTCTCTTCATAAAGAAACGCATTGCCTGTTACTACTTCTGCTGCGAGATAGCTGTAATAAACATCACAAAGACCTGTGCAGGCTCTACTCCGCAGGCTCTGCTTCTAAGCCACTGCAAACACATGGTGTTTGGCTACATCTTCATTTCACTTGTAGAAAATAAGGAAGCCATGAGGAACAATCTTCAATAAACACCTTAGTATGGCAAAGTAGAAGTTTAGTTTATTTCGGGTTTTGTTTTGGGTCTGATTTTGGTTTTGTTTTTACTTTGCTACATAATCAGATTTTAAGGAGTGAGAACCTATTTTCCATCAGAACTACCATGCTGTCTTCAAGGAGGGGGGGTGGGCCTTCAAGAGACTCTCAATAATTTGTTAGCTCTTTGCAACCCTTATGTGGTGGTTTCATTTGGCTACCAATTTGATAATTGAAATAAAATAAACCTTAAAATAATAATAATAGTAAGAAATAGCAATTAAGTGATAAGCAATTGCTTACGACCCGCCAACTGATGCCCGGCCAGTGCCCAGCCAGCGATCCCGGAGCAGAGACAGTCCTGAAATCCAAACTGCAATCCTGGAAGAGCAAGTTCGAGTGACCCCTGAGAGAATCCCGAGCTTTCTGGTCAACCCCAGTTAATATACTGAACATGATGTGATATGATAAGGAATATCTCATTGGCAGAGCCAAATGCCAGTAGAGGTTTTGCTAATAACTGCCCTCCCTGCTCCCCAGCCCTATCCTTTGCACTTGCAGACTAGGAAGACACAAAGTCTTTGGACTTCCAGCAACAACTACAAACATCAGTACCTTATCAACATTCTCCTCACAACAAATCCCACACTGAAACCAAAACACAGCTATTCTATCTGAGAAGTAATTAACTCTCTCCTAGCAAAACCAGGACACCTTACCTCTCAATGGGAGCGGGGCTGCATTAGCATCCAAAGGGAGGACTTTGGATTCAGCAAATTTTTCATTTGAATTTCACTTCAGAGAAGAGAGTACACCACCACCAAAGAGAGAGGAGGCGCTTCATTTGAAATCAACAGTTTAAAATTAAAGGCAAAGGAATTTATACAGGAAAGGAAACAAAAGGTCTGGTCTTTACCATAGGTTAGCCTTTGTACGCATATCTCACCTAATATACCTGATAAGACACTACTCTTGATGGAGCCATGGACCACGATTTTAAAAACCTCAAGAAGAAAAAGCACCTGGCTCCCCCAACGTGCGCTGCTGTCTTGCCCTCAGCTTTGTTTTGGCAGGCTACTTCAGCCATATCCGGTTCAGGTTAGCCCTAGGAGCCAAACCTTTCAACCATGGTGATACCTCGCATGAGGAAATTAAGCAACAGGACCACCAACATCATGAAGGGCATCACAAGACAAAAATAATCTCAGTGGGAAATGTATTGATTCAATCTTCCTATGGAAGTACAAAACATAAAACAGGCTAAATAATTTCGGCTATTAAAGGGTCACAGTAATGCATGGTAGATACTGGATAACTGTTTGTGTTACCGGGAAATACAATAATGAAACGAAATATGAAAACCAGAAAAAAATAACACTGGGAAAGGAAAAGAAAAGCCTTCAGTGTTCTGTTTGCAATGCAACGATCATGGACCTTATCAAATTACACTGTTGTATCTTTGTATAGACTCCTCTGTGTGATTATTGCTAAAATGTGGGACAAAGGACACCCCATATTCAATTGATATAGGCTGCAGGACATTAAGCACTGAATAAAGGAATTTTTATTTTTTTTTAATAAGGAAGAGATGGTCACCTTATTCAAGCAGCTGTTGGGGGGAAGAAATGATTCACTATCAGGCAAAGGCTAAAAATGGTCATATTCAGATGTACTCCCTCCTGCTAAGTCAGTGGTATCAGCATTCAGCCACTAACTGGCACAGGAGAGAAAGGAAGAGATGCGAGAGGGCTCCTCCTGGGCAGCTCTGCCCGCTGGTCTTGCTGGGACATAAGCCTCACCTACAAATCTAAGCTCCAACTATGCCTCAAGGTTCAATGCTAACAAGTGGAATTGCCAAAGAGTACAGTGAAAGAATGCATCTTAAAGCCTGTAAAATTAAAATGAGTTATTTCAGGAGATGACATGTTATCACTAGGTGGCATTGCTCTAAATCTTTCAGTGCCTCTCTTCAAAGTTCTTTACTCTACAGGTAATATTCTGTCGGCTGGTGAAACGTGCAGGTTTCACTGAGGTGGTGCCAGCTGCTCCAAATATGTGTACAACATTTCAGCGAATCTATACGGGGAGAGATTTTATTCTAACTTTAGCCTCAACTCTTCTGTTTACTGCTATAGAAATAAACCCAGCCCATAACCAGATGCTCAATTATTCCACCCAAAAGCCTCAGCCTACTCAGAAGGGTCTATATCACAACCCCGGCCCCCTCTGATGGCTCCCCTTCTACAATTCACCCCACAGCCCTTTCCAGCAGGGACAGCACAGCTGGTTACAGCTCACACCTCAGGTGCTGTCAAACAGCTGTGAAGCCAGGGCCCTCTGACAATTCACTGCACCACCGAGTTGACTCATTGGCCTGTGGAATTTGAAAAAAAATGTTAAAAAGTTGCTGTTTTTTTTTTTTTCCTTGAACCATGGAATTGTCTCTGAAAGCCGTTAATTAAAAGCCTGACAGCATGAAAGAGAGGCGTAAAGAAGCACGAACATTTGTATTATCTCTAAACCTGAATAAAGTTTTCAGCAGCATAGAAGTGATACAAGAACTCAAACCTCCACCTGAGCAAAATATGTGTCCAATTCGGTTTCAGAATCTACTGAGATCTCATTCTGACTCCAGTACCTGAATCCTATGTATTTTATCTAAGGCTTACCACCCAGTGTGCAATGGTACTATATCCCAAAGAGCATGCCATTAGCTGTGTCCAGAAACGCAGTCCTGAAACCCCCCAGCCTGTAATTACCTAACGCACAGACATGGCAGCACACTGTTTATGTGCTCCATTTTCAGGAGTCAGTGGATAAGAAATACGGGAAGGTCTTGGAAAAGGGACTAGAGCCTAGAACTCCTCACTCTTGGCTGAGGACCCTAGGCACCAGCAAAGAAATCATGATCCTTCCATGTCTACATTTTCAAGAGGTAACAAGTGAGGACATTCAGCCCCTCACACAAGAAATCTCTGCATACTCACTATCGTAACAGCGACAGCCTCAGTTTCATCGCTAGATTTTTTTTCATCCTTTCCAACACAGGTCCTTTAATAAAATGTACTCTGTGGCCTGGATGGCACTATCTGCTTTACTGATTTGACAAGGTGATCTGTATTTGCCTCTGTTTCAACAAATCAGCTTCACTAAGTCAGCAGCAATGGCCCTTCCCATTCTCCTGAGCTCAGGTCAGCACTGAGAGGTCAGCACAGCTCTGTGAACAGCAGTGCTCATGTTCAACACAGCGCTTCTCAGCAACCACGGCAGTCAAAAGAACAAGGAGTTATTTTTACTTTCAGTACTATACTATACAGAGTTAATTTTCACAAGTCCAAGAATTGTTATAAAATAGCCTTTATTGCCTTTACACTCCTCATTACGTGCCCTCTCACTCTGATAAACATGCAGTGACCACCTTCTAGCTCTGAGAAGCAAGCGGCAGCCTCACAGAAGTGGGTCAAGGAAGCTTTCCCTGCTCCCTGAGCCTGTACAGCCCCAGTTTCATTCACGAGGACTCCCAACAATTGCTTCAAGTCTTTGTAATTGGGCATGTGTAACCGTTCAATTAGATTGATAACACTTACTCATCCTTGCAAAGCACTTGAGTGCCAGGGATGAAAGCAGCTTAGCAATAATGGCAACTATTGTCTTAGCCTACAAAGACCTTAAATACACACTGGGGAAAAAATAATAGGGGAAAAAAGTTTTAGTAGTTCCACTGAATCAGTTTAGAAACAGTTTAGATAAAATGAGTGAACCTCCCTGATGCTGTCCCTCAAGAAAGCGTCTATAAATCGGTTTCTGACCCATTTAGTGGGAGCAGGAAGAGTTGTGTGCTGTGCTCTCTGCCCAAGGCACACTGCACAACGCTGGTGTGCTGCTTGCCTGACACACGCTACGTCTGTCCTGATACAACAGTCCTCCTCTATCCCAAAACAAATTCCCTGACAGGTACTGCTAGAAAACAGCCCCTCTTTCATAAAGAGGTCCAGGATTTTTTTGTGGGGTTTTTGTTTGATTGGTTGGTTTTTCTTTCCTTCAATCCAGTGAACGCCAGCCACCGATTAACATCTTATTTCCACTCCTGCTACCTTGCGAGCACCATTTCTTCCTGAAATAGCTCACTGCAGATGCACTGATAACATCCTTTCCTATGTTCTTTGAAAACCATACGCTGAATCACTGTGGGTAACCGGTGACTCTCTCAGCTTGACACTGCTGTATAGACATGGGCTGAGCGTGCACATTATGCCATTGAGGAATAATTCTGTAGTCTGTTAATAATGTTAAAAATGAACAGTAATTGATATTAATATATTAGTCATCTTAATAAAACTACCCACATCTACATGATAAATTAAGATGCTGACAATAGGATTTAAAAAGGAAAACCTGAGTGATGATAGCATGCCCACAAGGGGAAGCGAGCTCTGTTGTTCCAATACACGAGTTCAGAGACTGAATTCCCTCTCAGGTATGCCACCCACTTCCAGGGTTGCACTCACCTACAAAATGGGGCCATTTTTATAAATTAGGCATATCTCATTTAATCACACATCCAGCATTGGAACATTTACATGAAAGATAATGCAAACCCCTACGTTTGCTCCCTCCAGAAGCAAGTGACTGGAGTCTCCAGGGACCCTAACTTTTTGGCAGAGAAACAAGTTTTTCTTTCTCAAGAACAGACCATCCTTAGAGTGATTTCTCCCTCACCCTCCCTGGCTGCCTCTTTAAGGTCTGGCACCTCTCTGCTCAGGAAGTGATTCCATTCATTTCTGTAGCATCCCTCATGAGAGTCTCAACAGGGCAGAGCACTGCAATTAAAGGTCACCAGGAAATGGAAGGGGGAGTGGGCTGTGAGCGCGCACTCACAACAGCAGGAGAGAAGGATGGCTTTGTGGCATGGCATGTGGGCTAACTGCAGTTGTCTTGACCTCCAAGGATTTGCCTAAGATGTCAGATCTGAATTCCTTTTATTTGAACGTGCAAAGTAAAGTCAGGCAAATACTAGAAGGGAGAATGCCTCTGGAAAGAAAACATAATTATCATAGGAACCACTCATGCACATCTAACGGAAACTCTGTCTTAAAACCAGTATTTGTCGCAAGGTTAAAGCGAAAGAGCATCTGAGACTGAAGTATTTTATTTGGGTCTTCGTCATGGCACACCCACTGCCTCCTGTCTGCTTCCCTGCAGGTGGCTCCCCTGCAACAGCTGGCATTTCTGGTACAGCTTCCCAGTAGCCTGAATCATAGCATCACAGACTGGTTTGGGTTGGAAGGGACCTTAAAGCTCATCCAGTCCCAACCCCCCTGCCAGCAGCAGGGACACCTTCCACTAGACCAGGTTGCTCAAAGCCTCATCCAACCTGGCCCAAACACTTCCAGGGAGGAGCAGCCACTTCCGTATCTATTGATTCTAGTATTTGACACAGTATCTTGGCAAAGCACCTAAAACCAGCTCTAAATAATCAGCTAGTTCAGTCTCTGCCCATCTCTAAGAGCTGGAACGCAGCACCTTTTCAGTACAGCACCATTACAGTACGCCTTTAAACCTCTGCAAACAAACCCAGCTGGTGAACAGTTGTTGATTTATCATGCAGTTCCCTGGAGCCACAGTAAGATTCAATCCGCCTACCAGATTCACCACACAAATTCCTGAGAGGTGGCTTGAATTACATTTAATCTTTGTTGCAATATGAAAATGTTGAAGTGTGAGATGCTTCCATCCTTTAAAATGAACTAAATCGCCCCATTCCAGGTAAAATGAAAGGTGTTGTTTCAGCTTCATCAGGCAAAACAGCTCCTACTGAGGTCAACAGGAGTTTCAGTGATGCAGTGGAGGCAGAACGGATTGCAATTATGCACTGTTTTTATTTGGTAGTAAACATCTCTGAAGCAGACTGTGCCCTGAAGTGCGCTTTCACACAAACCTGGTGCTCCCCAGCAGGACTGTTTATGTGAACAGAATTTGGCACTTGCTGTCTTGGGTATAAAGGTGCAAATTTGCTACTCATAAGCCTGTGTTATTTCTCCAACACTTATTTGCTCCTGGCTTCCAAAAGTTGTCATAAAACAGAAAGAACTACAGCTTTTTTGTGAAATGACAGAAAAGTAGGAGTCCTCCCAGCAGCAGAGCTGTGTAAAAATGATGGCTGCTAGATATATTCTTTCTAACTGTATTTTTACAGGAGGAAATCACTGTGAGTATGCACAAACCGAGGGCACTTCTCAAAGATGGCAGTTGAAAGCAGATTTTTTTTTTTTTTGAAACCACACAAAAACAGTCCTCAGAACAGATGTTCTCCTCTAAGAGAAACTCTCCCTATCTCACAAAAACCTTGTCAGTCAGTGCCACAGACCTGCCCCTGTGGAAATACCGTGCCCCTGTTCTAGCAGCCATTCCTCTCTTGTACCGCGATTGAGAGACGGGGCACAGCTTGATG
>NW_010296321.1:0-12618 GCF_000700745.2 Antrostomus carolinensis | reverse complement strand
TGACCGATGTGATACGGGATGTGTCCTGCCTCAAGCCATGAGGCTGCTACTTCAAAGGAGCGGCCTGTGCTGAGGGAGCTACACACCACTCTGGAAAGTTGCATCCCACAGCCAAGGTCCATAATGGGGCCTTTTTTGGTGCCAACCTACAGGCTGGCTGGACTCATAACGAGCTCTAGTGGCCCATTAATGGTGAATTGAACTGGAGCAGTGATGGAGCTGCCCAAGCTAAGAACACCAGAGAGCCCCGGCCGGCCTGCCCTGTCAGCAAAGCATTTGGGATCAGCAGAGTGATTTTTAAATTTTTTTAATTATGATTTTTTTTGAAGTCCCAGTGCTCTGATCCACCCCTTTTGAAAGCTCTCTGGTTCTGCCACTGCAGCACACAACACTTGAGGGAACTCCTGCTCCCCAGCGACAGAAACATCAAAGCTGAACTGGGAACCTGACGTCCTCTTGAACCAGGGCCACTCTTCTCCCCCACAGCCCCTGCCCTGGAGTTTTATGCCTCTTACTGGCCTAAGGCTTTACTCCAGCATGTCTGGAGCAGCTCCAGACACTTCACTCGCTGCCTTCCCTCCGCTCAGGCTCAATCCTTCATTCAACTGTTCTTCTCTGATGTCACCAAGAGATGAATAACACTCTTGGTCAGACCAAGAACCTTCAAGGAAGGTTGTGACTGGAATCGCACAGTTGGCCTGAGATGGAAGCCCTTGGTGCTTCAAGAGGGGTCTCAGAAATTAGTGCCAAACCACTGCACCGCATGCAGAGAGTGTGACCCATCCAACAGTCCCGGGAGTCCTTTGCCATCGCTCCCCCTGCTCACGGAAAAGTGCTTTCAGGAAAGCCAACGAGAAGGAGGGGTTTGTGTTCCACATGCAGCCAACAAATCCCTGGGGTTACACCACAGAAACCAATTGGTCCACTTTCTTGAAAACTGCTCTGTGTGGTATTGGGTAGGTGTTGATAAAAGTGTCTGCAAGAAAGACTGAAATGTGAAATGTTGTTTTCAACTAGGATAGCTTTTGTTTGTCATTTAAAACAGAAAGAAAATAAAGTGCTACACCTGTTTCAGTTAAAAAGTTTAATTTAGTGAAGATTGCTGCCTAAGCAGGGTACAAAAGAACATCTCTGAAGGAAACAAAACCCCACTCTGTTCCCATTAATAAGAACACCCTTAAAAACACCTTCTTACATCAGTGACTCCTTATTTCAGGAATAAGTTCTCTCCTGGCTGAATGACACCCATGTTAAGGTGCTCAAATGCTCCAGATTCCACCCAGAGTCACCCACAGCTTGTGAGGCCTTGGCGCTTTCTCCTGAGCTCTCTCACAGGATGTCAGAGTGTTGGTTAAGGATAAAGAGAGTTTACACACACATGTATTCTCAAAGTGCTGTCCTGCAGGAGACCCAGCTCCAGAACTGATTAAAATTAGCACATTAAAAAATGTTAAGACTAAGATTTCATCATTTCTCTGTAGAACCACAGAGCACTAAGACACTAAGGTTCCCCTGACTGAAATCTTGGAAAGTATCAAACCTTTTGGTGGCAAACAGGAGCAAGAAAAGGAAGCCAAGAAGTTCCCTTTGTATCTGACTGGAATTAAAGAGGTAGCAGCTGCTTCAGTTGGAGAAGGGTGAATTCCTGGGATCTCCCTTTCCTTACACCTTGACACCAGGAAGGCGAGACCAAGACTCTCAAAATCTGTCACTATGAATGGCACCAACTACCCCAGGACATACAGACCGTCTGCCACAGTGGATTATCCAATGGTCTGGAGCCACCTGAGCTGGGGAGCACAAAACCAAACTCCGGTGACAAAGCTGCTGCCATGTCACCAGACAGCTTTTCCTTTGAATTACCCGAGTGTTCTCATTCTTTTAGAGGTGCTTTCCATGTTGGTTCCTTTGAGAAGGAGGCTAGGAACCTCAGCACCCAGCCCTTCACTATACCCATCACCTGGAATGGCACTGCCCGTGTGTCAAAGATAATAAAGAACAACAAATCCCAGGACAATCACTCACCTGACCTGAAAGAGTCCCCAGATGGCACTTGTCTCGTTCGGGCTGTTGTGAAGAATTGAAGGTTTTGCCTCAGTTCATCCTACCACTCCATGTTCAGCCAGGACATCCCGACCGAGCTCTGGAGGGCCTCACTGAGGTGGGCTTGAGAAATTCTCTCTCTTCCTTTCTGGTGCATTTTGCTCACGTCTGGCTCTAATTAATTATAGAGCCAATAATTAACTACAGAGCCAATTGCTTCATGAACATGCATGAACCAATTAGATTTATATTTCAAGTGCTCTTCCACATGTATTTCCCTGACAACACAAATACAGCACACGCCCCCTTTATCCTCTAAACAGTATTTTAACAGAAAAACAAATGCAGAGCTATTACAAACTTAAGATCTACTATCAGTAGAAATGCAATAATATTTTAAAATTTAAACATTTATTTTGAAGACCTATTTAAAACAACAAATAACTTAACATTACCTATACTACTGAAGTTATTAAAATAGAATAATTCCATCTATGCCGAGTACACAGGAGCTTACAACAACGTCAAATAAAAGGATTCCTAATGCAGCACTCAAAGAACTTGATCCCCAGTAAGAAAGTTTTGAGAGAATTTTTAGGGCTTCCTGTTTACAAAAAGTTCAGACCTGCCATATCTAAAGAATAGAAGCAGCTAAGTAATTCCTTTATATTAAATACTCTGACCACTAGATACTTTAGAACTTGACAAATAGAAAATGTCTTGGGAGAGGTGTAACAAATGGAACGACTAATACCCTACAAAGTTAAAATGAAAGCTAAAAAATGGATTTATTGTAGAAAGCCCCCAAGTTGCAAGGCTGCAAAGCCCCTGTTGTGTGCAGAGCAGTGCTGTGGAGGCTGACAAGGGAACCCAGCTGGCACCTGCTGCTCATTCTGACATCCTTGTCATCCACTTCTCACTCTCTTCCTGGGCAAAGTACCACATCCGCTTGCAAGGTCCGAGTACCAGCAGATGGAGGCAGAGGAAGAAGAGGGAACACTGAGTAAGGACCAGTCCTTGGCTGTGTTTCACTGGGCAGCACCCACAGCAGTTGTGCTTCCAGCAGGCCTGAAAGGCAGAGCAGAACTTGAGGATTTGAGGCCTTCTCGCTGAAGAACAGGAATTCTTCTCATGTTACAAAACTTTAACTATAAAATAAGAATAGAATAAATTCTAAGCAAAGCTCTCTCATTCTTCAAGATCCAGGATTTCTATGAGCACTCAGTGCCATGGATACCAACTGCCAAGGATCCACGGAACTGCCCCTTCTGCTCGTGGCACAGACCTTCCTTTATCCATCCAAGGCACAATTGCCTCAGAGCCACCAGAACTGGTGCCAAGATCCCAGAGAAAACTTGTGCTGTCACAGACAGGACAAATGAGAGGCTCCTTCTTTGAAAATTACCCTGATCCATGGCAAAATGGAGAGACTTCCAATGTATGGCCAGACATTGAAGGTCCAGAAAGTGAACAAATGCCCTGAGAAAGTCACAACAGCACTGCCGCTGCAAATGTCGCCTGTGTGAACTGGAACCTCGGAACAGACACACTCCCATCTGAGGAAAAGAACTCCAGCCATTGTTCTTTCTCTAGACTACAAAGTTCCTGCCCAATAGGCACCAGTTCTGCACTTTCTGCCATCCGCCTCCTGCCAAAGCAGACTCTGGTGGGAACAAATCTTGAAAATGCAGCAAGATGGAAAAAGGAAGGGGCTAGGAACAACATGACTCCAAATGATGGAAAGTTAGGAGACAGCGTCTAACATCCCCCTCATCTGAAACAGCAGACTGCCAGGACAGGTAATTTGAAAGTCCTTCACTGAATCCACCATGAAGTCAAGGTAATGACAACTGAGCTGGAGCAAGAAGCTGCAGTTCAGACTCCTGAGAGTATCTTCACTTTGGGCTTCAGACAGGAGATGCTGAAGAGTTCAGGGCCAGGTCTGTCCCCACATAAACTCTTAACAACTTTGTAGGAGATCTCACAGTGCCCTATGAGGAACAGTAATGAACCAAATTGAATTATTTTTCTCTGGAAGGTGTAGGAAATAGTTCAAGTGAATATATGTCAGCATGGGAGACCTCACCTGCATGAGGATTTGCCCTTAGAAATCGTACCTGTAAATCTATTGACCTGGCAGTGAATGAGAGGGAATGCCAAGTGACACAACTGGAGTGACACGAGAGTGGGTGGGAAATGTCCGGGGCACCCTGCAGCACGAGAATGATGGATACATACGAGTCAGTAGCATTGCACTATTATGTCTGTGTTCTTGTAACAAAACAAATCAAAGGAAGTTGCTAGATTATTTGAAGGACTAGATGACTCACAAAAATATAGCAAGCTTTTTTTCCTTAATGCATCAGTATCAGCTTAAATACTTAAATCCATAAGTAATGAATTCCACCGGCTCCACCTCGAGATCTCTATTTCCAGAAAAAAAGAAATGCAAACAAAAATGTCTCCAATCGGAATCTGGTCCTCCTTATGTACTCTTTAGAAGAGGAAGCACAAACCACAGGTATTAGGTCCAGTACAGCTGTATTCACCAGATGAGTATACTTGTGGAGGACAATGCAGAGGAGATGGGAGAGATAGGTGAAGAATTTACAGGGTTCCTATCAACCACTCGTGAAGTCCAAAAGGACTCCTGTTGCAAGCATGGGTGGGCCTTAGTCTTAACATTTTTAATATGCTGATTTTAAACACAAGCAGACAGATTTCTTCCAAAAATCCCATTTTATAGATGAGCTCAACTAGAAAGTGGCGGAGAAAGAAGATGCATCATCAGCACCTTCCAATCTATGTCCTAAGAGCGAGCCTGGGGCTGAAAACAGCTGTCCCCGAAAGGTGAACTATCCCTCACACCTCAATGTGATCCGCACACCAGGAACTAGAGAGCCACAGCCACCATCTCTCAAGAAAAAGAGTGGGAAGGGAACAGATGACACAGTCTCTACTCATCTGCAATGATGTCTCTTAGTGCTGAATTAAGTTCTGCACCCTCTTGCAGCCTCTGACTCCTGGGAGGACGCACAAATCATTCTTCTGCTGCTGCTACCAAAGAAAACGGGTTCTCTCTGCCAAACTGTCATTGTAGAAAGACAATTAGTGCATGAGGAGTTAAAATATGGTTAAAGCAAACACTCACATTCAAAAAAAAAAAAAAAAGAGAGGAGGGTTCTTCACCTGCTGTGTAATTAACCTATGCTAATGACATTAACTGACAAAAACCACAGCGGGTGCTAAATGCTTGCATGGCTTCAAAAAGTGACTAGAAAAATGAACTGGAGAAAAGTTTACTGAGGCCTTTTCTACTTACTAGCACAAAAATGTCAAAGATACTGGTGGAGACAGGACAATGGACTAGAGAGACTTTTCGTCTTGACCCCGCTTGGCAGGATGTTCTTAAAACTGGTCAACTCAAATGTAGCTGTGAAAGCTGGTGAAGTCTTTTGGTTTTCATTTGAAAAAAACAACCTATTTCAGTGATTTATGGTGCTGCAGAGATGGGCTGGTGGCTTGGAGGGAAACCCTGGGGATTGCATTTTACTAAGACAACAGCTCTCTCTCTTGCTACAGGACGGCTGCAAAGAGGTAAAGAAATCTGGTCTAGTTCTTCAAAGGAAAGTCATGCCTTCTCCACAGGGGCGGGGTTGATTCTTGGCTCATTTGTCCACATTAGCACCTTGATTTCAGCCCAGAGTTGCTCCCAGGCACACAAGTGGCTTTTAGTTTTCTCTTCATTGCAGTGGCCTTTGGGGCCACTTTCTGTTGGCTCTCGCTCTGTGATACCTGGTGTCACCACATCACCAAAAGTAAATCATGTCAGCAGCCTGTGGAAATAGACGGAACAAAAGCCGTCTCTATAGCAGGATACGCATCAAAGTGTGGGCTCAGAAAACCTGCAAGTGAGTGCCCAAAGGAAACAAGGAAGACAGGACTCAATCACTTTCAGAGGAGAAGTTGTGAAGAAACACCTGGAAATTTTCATGATGTGATATTTTAGCACAGAAAGATTAAGGAAGAAGCTGTTTCAAAGACTCACAGAGGGAAGCAGGTCCTGACAAAGACACGTAGCCAGAGCAACAGAAGTCAGCTTCTCTTTAAACCTGTCTGCTTCAGGCTTGCAGTTGAAATGTGGGAGACGGGCAATGCTTGTATCATGTGCCCAATTTACTTTGGCCAACTTGAGCCTGATCAGGTTTGGCTCAGGTGTGTGGTCTGTCTCTACTCTCTACATGTACACCAAACCTAAGAGGTACAACAGTGGAAACACAGACCCGGACGACTATCACATTTCTCAGAGAGTTGACTCTGTGCTAATTGTTGCTCATTAGCATTAGCATAACAGTGCTTCATCTCTGGGGAACAATCCCATGGAAATGCTTTCCAAAGTGTTCCTGTACATCACTTTACAACTGGCATAGTAAGCAAATGTTTTGCTTTAGATATGACAGCTGAGAAGTTTGTTAATCAGCCGTGATACCAGGAAGGAATTGAACAAGAACTCTCAATTCTGTGTTTTCAACAAAAGCCTGACTTCTTTCAAGACAGCATCCAACCTTTTTTCTCAGCTTCCACACTAAAAGAACTTATTCCTTACTTAAATATTTGAAACTTATGGTTGTTATGAGCTGAATTATTGACTAACATCATCATCTGGAATCTAGAATCTACCCTTTGAAGTGAGCAACAGCTCTTCAAACTCTCCAGTCAGTTCTTTGATGAACAGCTGTGAGGGAAATAGCTTCTTGCAAGACTTGCAGGCTGCATCAACTTTTCCTCTAGAATGGATCCAAAGTACTCTTCGTGTCCTTGTATGTCTTATCTGGGCACATGGAGGTTTTTCCTTTAGTTACTAGATTCATGCACTTTTTGGCCTCAGATATTCTGCTGCTTGTTTGTGGACTCCATCTCAATATTAAAACATCCAGATTTCTGACACAACTACCAGAACTTCAGGTTTATTTACTGATATAATTTATACCCTTTTCACATAAGAGCAATTTGCATAAACATATCTCTAGGAGTATTACAATTTGGCAACCTGAATTCTAGTGGTAAGTGTACTAAGAGGTTGTACAAGTATAATATTTTAAACAAAGGCACAATGAAGTACTTCGCACTGTGGCCATAACTGAACTATTCTGATCTCCCCTTTCTGCAATAGTTAGTTTCAGAGCAGCTGTCCCAGTTATCTCTAAAAAAAAAAAAGTAGAATCTCTCCTTACCAGGGGATTTTCCCTCATTAGAGTTTTGTTTTCTTTTCCTGCATCTAGGTAGCACAGATGCATCTCTCTCTGCCACAGATTTGTTCCCAGGCTCAGTTCCTGAAGTGAATTGTCTCTCTTATGTCTCTGACATGCTGTAGTCATACTTAACACTAATAATATTCTCCTTAAAAAAAACCTCAAACAAACAAAAAAAGGAACAAAACCAAAGATGACTCAATATTTTCTTGTAATCACATCAGGGACAAAATAATAACTATTCTCTTCCATTCCAAAAGGACATCTAACACGTGTTGAACACTGCCTAAATGGTTTACAAAGTAAGTGTTTTGAACTCAGAATTCAGGTTGCCAACTCAAGCTTTTACAAAATGACATATTAAGCAAAACATGAAACCAGAAAACCAGAATATACAAAGTTAGGGTCTACGTCCTCACAGCCTGAGCTTTGCCCTCAGTTATCAAACTGGATGTAAGCAATAAGCTAGAAGAAATCCAGGTGCACTCCTCGTTACCAGCACGTGTATTAGTAAGGACAGATCTCGCTCAAACAACTTCACAGAGCTGTGTGAGACAGAACTACACATGCGAGCTGCACGTTTCTGGCTGGAAACCTCACCCACCCCACCCAATTGTTCAGACATGAAATTATGTGTTACTTGCTTTTGGGAGCCCTCTGCTGCTGCTCCATATGTATTTTGCAGGCAATCATTTACTGAACTCATGTATTTCCATGATCATGTGGCAAAAATCTGTAGGGTAAAAAAAAAGAAAAAAAAAAAGCCAAAGAAGCGAGTTCCGTTTTGATTCCACCTGGAAAGGAAAGGCTCAAAGTTAAGCACTTGTAGTTTACCTTTAAACAAAGAGATATTCTCATTGTCCCCTGTTCTAGAATATTCATATCTTCTGCAAATATCCTATCAATCAATATCCTAAAGATTATAGAATCATAGAACATTGTGAGCTGGAAGGGACCCACCAGGATCATCCAGTCCAACTCCTGTCCCTGCACAGGACAATCCCAACATTCACACCACGTCCCTGAGGGCCTTGGCCAAATGCTGCTGGAATCTTGTCAGGCTTGGTGCCATGAGCACCTCCCTGGGGAGCCTGTTCCAGTGCTCCACCACCCTCTGCCTCAAGAACCTTCTCCTCATGGCCAACCTCACCCTCCCCTGCCACATCTTCCTGCCATGTCCTCTGCTCCTGGCATTCGTTGGTGGCCAGAGAGAAGAGATCAGCGCCTGCCCCTCCTCTGCCCCTTGGGAGGAAGTTCTAGACCCCCAGGAGATCTCCTCTCAGTCTCCTCTTCTCCAGGCTGAACAAACCAAGTGACTTCAGCCTCTCCTCATACCCTTCCCCTCTAAACCCTTCTCCAATTTTGTGGCCAATGCAGTGGTATAGGTAGCATAAAAAAATTCAGAAGGTGCTGGAGAACAAGCTACTGCCTGATCTGCTCCCATCACAAATGATGTGTCTGAAGTTACAGGAGTAAGAAATTCCAGTTGGCTTTCCTTAGCTGAAGAAGGTGTACCATCCTTCCCACTGTTAACCAGCACTGGTTGACCTGTGTTAGGCTGAGGGGTTGCACAATGGCTCTCCACAGGTTCAACTTTCACCATTTCAGATTCAGGTGTTGAACCTATCTCCATCAACAATCTGAAATACAGCTTCAAGATCTACTTCTGTCTTCTTGTTTTCATCAGATGTATTAATTAGATGCCAGTTAGAGGGCAGAAATTCAGCTGCATAAGGTGACTGCATTGGAGGACTCTGTGAGAAACAAAATATAGTGCAATTTTATATCAAAAAACTACAATGACAGGATGTGTATTGGTTCTGTAAGGCTTTGGAAATGAACCTGATCAATCAGCCCAGGTGCTCTTTTATCCAAAAGCTTGAAAAATTGTCTGTTATTTTCAGTTAAAACAGCAGTTTTAATTAAAAAAACAAACAAAAAAAAAACAAAAAAACCAAACAACAAAAAACCCACCCACCCCTATTTTATCTTGTTTTTCATTAACCTCCTTCCTCTTGGCACGCTTGCTTTTCACTGTCTACCCTGGAGAGAAAGAAAGGCTGCTCACTGGCAGCTGTGCGCTCCTTCAGATGCATCGTGTGCACACCCTCTGCACTGCGGGTATCAGGACACCCAGGTTCAAACCAGAGACTTCTAGTCTTAGTAGGACCTGTGGGGGCACATTACAACCTCTCCCTTCACACGCCAGATATGGGATAGACAATGATAAAGCAAATCTACCTGCCTTCAGTCCTTCTAAAACCCAAGCATTCCTGTTGTGTATAGAAACAGCACAAACCGCAATATTTTAAAGCAAGAGAAAAAGGCACATATGCTGTAAATGTGCATATGGACAACACAACTTGAGGAACTCGCATACCAATAACATCTTCTTCTTCTTCAAGTGTTTGACCATGTATGCATCCACCCAATGGGTGATTCCCAGGGATGTTCCAGTCCCAAAATGAATGGAAGTTCAGATACCTACAAAAATAAATACTGTAGAGCTGCCCTGCCTGTCACAGCCTCACGTGTGGACACTCCTGTCACAACACAGTGTCCCACAAAGGCATGACTCAGAGTCTACATAAACCTGTATAAAAGATCTTCAGGTCAGAAACACTTCTTGGAGAACCTGGAGAGGCTGCCTTTGCCACCATCCAGAGCAGATCCAAATCCTACTGAAGTATTTCACCGTAATGACATCACAAGATGACAAGACACAGTCAGTAATCCAATGATTTTTTTTTTTTTTAGTAGAATTCATATAAATCAAAGAAAGTAGAAAGAAGACAATGCAGTTTTTCAAAAGCAGCAAGTCCTACCCAAGGGAAATGATAAATCACATGCCAACAGCCAACGTCTGTACTGCTGTTTCTTCTGGAGATGACCCTGAGTTAAGGGACACTGGAAAGGTGATTTCTTCTGACAAATATGAGTCAAATAACGATGCTGAACAGTCAGGTGTATTTAAAATACAGTCTCAGTTTGGGAGAGATACAGAACACTCCTCTGCCCTTCAGGGCTGTCTCCCAAGGGACTCTCTCAACCAGTGTCCTGAACAGGCCAAAGTCTACCCTCTAGAAGTCCATGGTAGTGGTTTTGCTGACCGCCCTCCTTACTTCACCAAGAATTCTGTCATTTCATGGTCACTCAGCCCAAGTCGGCCTCCGACCACCACATCTCCCACCAGTCCTCTGCTGGTAAACAGCAGGTCTAGTGAGACACCTCCCCCCGTGGGCTCACTTACCAGCTGTGTCAGGAAGTTCTTCCACACACTCCAGGAACCTTCTAGACTGTTTCCTCTCTGCTGTGTTGTATTTCCAGTAGGTATCTGGTGAGCCGAAGTCCCCCATGAGAAACAAGGGCTGGTGATTGTGAGACTTCTGCCAGCCACTTGTAGAATGCCTCATCTGCCTCTTCATCCTTGTTGGGTGGTAACAGGCTCCCAGCAGGACATCTGCCTTGTTGGCCTTTGCCCTCATCCTTACCCATAAGCACTCAACCTTATCATCACAATCACTGAGCTCTACACAATCAAAACATACAGAGCCACCCCACCGCCTCTCTTTCCTTCCCTTCTGAAGAGCTTATAGCTGTCCACTGCAGCACTCCAGTCATGACAGTCATCCCACCACATTTCTGTGATGGCAACCAGGTCATAACTATCCCGCTGCACAACAGCTTCCAGCTCCTCCTGTTTGGTGCCCAAGCGCTGGTGCAGATGCACTTAAGCTGGGCTATCGATTTCACCCCTGACTCTGCCCCACCACCCCTGGGCTCATCTCTAGTGAGTCTGGTTTTCTCCCCTTCCCCCTTCAAATCTCATATAAAGCCCTCCTGGTGAGCCCCACCAATCCACGAGCGAGAATCCTTTTCCCACTCTGAGACAGATGAACTCCATCCGTTGCCAGCAGGCCTGGTGCTGTGTAAACCTCCCCATGATAAAAAAAACCCCAAATCCCACTGAGGGCACCAGTCTCTGAGTCACGTGTGAATCAGGTACGTTCTCCTGTTCCTCTCCGTGTTCTCCCCTGGCAGGGAAGGGACTGAGGAAAACACCACCTGTGCTCCTGGTCCTGCAACCAATCGCCCCAGTGCCCTGAAATGCCTTTTAATTGCTTTAGGACTTTTCTCTGTGACCTCATCACTGCCAACTGCCAATAACCAGAGGGTGCACCAGACCAGGGAGACTCCTAGTGATGTCCCCGAGCAGGGCCCCAGGGAGGCAGCAGACTTCCCTGTGGGTAGGGTCAGGTTGGCGTATCAGCCCCGCTGTTCCTCTCAGAAGGGAGTTGCCTGTGACAATTACCCTCCTTTTTTTCTTGGCAGAGGCAGTCTGGAGGTGTGGGGTCGACTGACTCAACTTAAACCCCCTGGATGGACCTTCATCCACATCCTCCTTTTCCTGTCCCTCAAGTTCCAGACCCTCAAACCTGTTGCGCAAAGGCACCTGAGAGGAGATATGCCTGCGACCCCGAGCAGGGACCTGTTTCCATTCCTTCCTGTCTCTCAGGACTCCTTCTTCTGCCTGATGGCAAGAGGGTGGGGAATCCTCTGCTACTTGCGGAGCATCCCCTGGTGCCTTTCTCACAAGGATGGCAGGCTGTGGCTCCACCAATCTATCTCCATCTCACACTCCCTGATACTCCTTAATCTCTCCACCTCCTCTTTTAGCTCTGCCACCAGGCTGAGCAGATCCTTCACCTGGTCATGCCACACACAGGTGTTTGCTCTGCTGGCCTCTGGTACCAGTGACAGGCTCAGGCACCCCATGCAGTTGGAGACCTGGATGGCTGCGTGTTTGCGTAGGAGCTCACATGTGGGTGGCCACATTCCTTCTGGCGATGGCTCTGAGCCAAGTGGAAACCACTGCGTGTCCCCTTCGGAGAAGGTGATGACCACTAGTTGAGCTGGCCTTCTTGAGCTGGGAATGGGACCGTGTCCTGCCATGAACTGCCGTGCCACACTCCAGCTGAGGCGCCATGCTGTTTGCCCACTGTGTTCGCTGCCCTCCTGGTCGCTCATGCTCCCTGGGGCAGACTTTTATGGGAGTGAGGGTGATGCTGCTGTGCCTGTCCCCAGCACAGGCTGGTCACCTTCCCGGATCAGGAAAGGCCCATAAAAAGCCCCAAAAAGAGCCCTTGCCAGCGCTTTTTGCTGTGATTCTGTTCCCCCGTGCAGACTTACCTGCACTGGAGCTGGTCTTGGCAAGAATGGCAAGGCAAGACTGCACAAAAATTCCAGAAAAGACAGGGAAAAGAGACTTTAAGCCATTTAACTCTATAATCAAAGGCTTCAGGCTGGGGCAAGGACTTTTTGG
>NW_010296320.1:103084-103298 GCF_000700745.2 Antrostomus carolinensis | reverse complement strand
TATATTAATGAAGTGTTTAGAGAGCACAGTTTGCAGACAAAGTTGATTTGAAGATAATCAATTGTGCTTCTATCCCCCCCAAAGAAATCACAGCAGAAATGCCTACTTTCTAGTAAAATTCCACCGGTTTTCAGTATTCTGCTTAGGGTAGTGAAGCCAGGGACATAGAAACCAGCGTTCAGACTGCTGCATTTTCTAAAGCTGATTATATAAT
>NW_010296320.1:96826-103054 GCF_000700745.2 Antrostomus carolinensis | reverse complement strand
TGCACAAAGTAGATTTGCTAAAGGTCTATGTGAACCCTGTCATTCAGTTTTAGTATTAAAATTTTATATATGACATAGACAGGGCAACAGTCCTGTTCTGAATTACATAGTGGTTGTAATTTCTAAATTACGAATACAAAATTATAGCACAGAAAAGCTGCACTAGAACATCACCACATTATTGGCATTCTAGGACAACTGATTAATAAATGATAAGTCAAAAAACCCATAAAGCACAGTTTTATGTGGAATGCAAAATGGCAACTCAAGTGGGACTTTGCTAGAGTAGCTGCTTATGCCAGCGACATGCTGTGGGCTGCCTTAGTTTCACAGGACAGACTCTATCTGATTAAGTACAACTGTATTACTGATAAATCTCTGAGCACCCGTCCCTTCAAAAGAAAACAGGAAATCCTTCTTAGTTTTGGCTTACATTCAACCATCTGGCTGCCTGTAGGGTGAGGAGAACACGAAATGCAAGGTGAAAGTAGGAGCAAGTGCTGGTGCTTGACCAACACCTACAAACAGATTGCCTCAAATAATCTGAAGAACACAGAGCAGCCCAAAAACATTTTTATACAAATGCAGAAGATACTTGCTGTGTCAATGGATGGCAGAGTTTCTTCTTCTTATTTGTGCTCCCAAATAACAAGTGGCTCAGTCAGATGAAGGATACCTAAGTACAATATCAGGCATATTTTTACTTAGAACTCAGTAATTGTGACAGCCCTAACAAAAAGCATTACCCAAACATCAGACCAGCCCTTCTGCTTTGCTTCGAGCTCTACTCAGTGTCCCAGACCTCTATGGACACTCCTTGCCCTGGTTTCCCCTCTGCAGCAAAACTGCTCATGGATACTTTGCTTGTAGTGTAAGACTCAGATGGAAATCTCTGTAGGCTCCCACAGATGGGGAGAGCAGCATAAAGATATTTCTAGTCTTATTAAATAGGAGAACAGAGCTAAAAATGGAAGGCAGTCATCAGTGTGTAGGATGGGAGGTGGACAATTGGGGAAATGGGGTAGGTATGGAAAGGAGAAGGAGTTGGTGTCAGGCAGGGGCCACAGACACAGCAGTGAGCATTCCTCTGAGAGGGGATTTAACCTGAACACCAAAACCAACCACTTGCCCTCGACTCCTTTTACTGGCAGGACTTGGTATCAGATGTGGTGACGTCAACACAACGTGCACAGACAGGATGCAGATACATAGGCTAAACCCAGCCAAGTGTTTTTGGCTATGAAAATCTCTCATTATTTTACAGCGCCTTGGAAGAGCATCAGCCTCCCCATAAATGAGGCGTTGTGCACAGAGAGAGGTGGCTTGGCTTGCCACTGACTGTCACAGACAACAACAGGAGGTGACTGTACCTCTATTTCAGTACCCAGCTGTGTGATATTTATACACACACACACAGAGGCTTTTCCCAAAATGAGGAGCATATCTTCAATATGTATAATAACAACTTCTTACAAATTAAATTCAGAGGATCAGACTGTAACAGTGACCTGACCTTCTGTCGTACACATCTTCTGGTCAGACCTTGTAGTGTATTTCCTCAGCCTTGCTTCAGGGAAAGTGAAAGCCTAGGTGTAAGAGCTGATGGTGGGAACTGAAGTACAGGCAACAGGGTGATAGTTTGACTGCAAGGTCCTGAACAGGATTGTGGCACACTCAGAAAGATACCAGGTTTCTGGGAATATATCCCAGTCCTATTTGATGTCACATCTAAAATCAGGTTGCATCAGTCACAACGTATCAGACCACAGCATGAGAAAGAGATTGTTATTGCTGAACTAATTAGATTAATCAATGCACAAAAGAGAGCGCAAGTGACAAAAAGTTACATTTTAATTTAAATAATTTAAGCCCTTAAGTGCTTTTCTCCTATGGCTTAATGTGATGTGACCAATGCATTAGCCTTAACAGATTAGAAAGATACTAAAATGGAAAATATTCTGCTGTGCTGAGTGTAAAATGAGAGCAGAAAGGGAAAAGTATTAACTGATCTGACAGATTCTCATACTACGGTGGTGGAAGAGAGAAGTGTCTGAGAGGGTTTAGTGTCCACACAGACCTGTCAAGTTTTCCATGCTGCCTGCAAGGCTGGTACCACTTGCTCCAACAGCAGCATTTTGGTGTCAGCACATCTCTCCCTCACTCTGAGGTCCTGGAGCAGGTTGGCCTGATCCAATACCTGCAATGAAGCCATCAGATCTGCTCAGCAAAAGGGTGCAAGATCAGAAAGAAAAGCTGTAACGCAAAGGGACCCTCCCAAGCTGCAGCCAGTCCCTCTCCCATCTCACAGCCCAGAGCAGCTGTGCTGTCATCAGCAAGGACGTGAGCTTACACGTGAGTGGCACAACCTGCTCCTCCGACCCCACGCAGGAGTCTCACACGTCGAGGGCAAAGAATTTGAGAGGTCTGTTTGCAAGAGGTGTTAAATAGAAAGGTCCCTAGGAAGGGCAGCTTCACAGGCTTTTTCTGACGTGATCCCACCTGCCATCGCTGGGAGAGGACTTTACACTCATCCAAGCAAATTAACAATTCATTTCCAACCCTGACATGAAGATTAACCCTGCCAATTAATTCCTTAATCTCTTGCTGCCGACAAGGCTCACAGTTGCCATGTGGATGCTTGTCCATTGGGGCCTGAAGCAGCGCCATTCTGTTTAATTAATGCTGTGTGTCCAGGATACCATGTAGCTGATATTCAAACATAGTCCAACTATACAAACCAGAACTGTATCTCACACTTCACCGACGCGCCAGACAGCGTTTGATGGACACCTCGGAAAGGGCAGAGATTATCTCAATGCTTCTGGCAGCTTTTGCTGCATAAAGGAGATACGTCACCAGATACAGAGCCATTCAGACATCATATTGGTGTAGAAAATGCTCCTTGGTCATTTCCACAACAGATGTGATAGTGTTACAAGTTCAACAGGATTGAAAGGGGTTGTTTGGGTTTATTTTGTAGGAAACAGTGTAACTTTATGATGAGACAGTGCTGTGACAACAGCAGCCTCCAGTTGAAACACAGGCACACGCTGCTGCATCGGGAAAGGCGTCCACCCAGGTTTCTGGCAGAGAAGAGTTTCTCTCTTATTTTGCAGGTTTGCGTGTCTGTGACAGAGAGACAAAGACAAGCGGAGAAACAAGGCGGCAGTGAGAGCAAGCAGTGGGTCTGTAGCCTAGAGAAGAGCACAGGGGAATCGTTTTGGGGCAAGGCACTGCGTGCAAAGCATTTGGATCCACGAGCACAGGCAGTCTGGCAGTACGCAGCAGCGTTCAGAAAAACAGCATTTTGCATGTTTCCAGTAAGCAGCAGGAAAAGAAAGCTCCACGAGACTCTGTCAGTCTTCTTCCTCCTGCCTAAAATAACTGACAAGATGTTGGGTTTTGGCTCAGTGCTGGAGGGAGAAGGGGCAGCCACACCGCATGGGGCTTCTTCTCAGAGAAGAGAGGTTAGATGTGATCTGAATTGACAAGAGTTGGGACATGTGTGAAGTACACTAAAAAGGGAAAGTGATGCTCAGTCACCTCAAGGGCTCTTTGTAAACCAACTACAACAAATTGGGTCAATTTTCCTTTGTTTCTATAGGTTTTGCCATATATAATTAAAAGTACACTGCCCATTAAGGTGCTTTAAAGTTAACTAATGCTCAATAAAATCTATGAATAATATTAAATTAAAGACTACAGAACCTCTCTGGATATATAAAACAGGAAATTGCAGGTGTAGAAAGTAAGCAAGCAACAAAAACCCTATCATTTAGTGCCTGTTACAACTAGTCCGGCGGGTGGAACAAGTGAAGGTATCTCAGAACTGCAAGAGGCATATGGATTATATAAACACACAACATAAATGGTGTTTACAGAGAAGTACCAGGAAGGAAGCAGCATGATGTACTGGACAGGAGTCTCTGCTCCACGCAGTAGTTAGGCAATGTCTGGTTTGGGGTTTTGTTTGGGGTTGTTGTTTTTACGTATTTGGGTTGAATGCTCAGATATACACTGAACTCCCTTAGCCCAAGAAAGGTCAAGGTCACCCTCTTGCAATAGCCAACCAGGCAGAGGCAAAAATAAAGTCTGGGTTTCCCTGGAGACCTCTGCCCACCAGCTCCTGACAAAGCGAAAGAAACATCTGCCAACTCTGAGTTATGAAAGAGGAAATAACATTTGATGCAAAAATTGCATCTACCTGATTGGAACAACCAGTCCAACAGCCGTACAGGTAGCTATTTCAGAGGTCACGCTACACAGGTATTATCTTCTTTAGTAGATCCCTGTTTTGAAGACATGCAGCAAAACCAAGAAAGGAAGTCTGAAGAGGAAGTCTGAAGCACAGATTGCTATTTACGTAGTGGAGGCATCTTCAAAGACACTGCGCCATGTCGCTGGAGAATCGAGTCTTCCTGTCCTCTGGATTTGTCAGGACAAAAAGGTCACATGGTCATAGAATCACAGAATGGTTTGGATTGGAAGGGACCTTAAAGCTCATCCAGTTCCAAGCCCCCTGCCATCAGCAGGGACACCTTCCACTAGACCAGGTTGCTCAAAGCCTCATCCAGCCTGGCCTTCAACACTTCCAGGGAGGAGCAGCCACAGCTTCTCTGGGCAACCTGTAATGATCCTTCTCATGGGTTGTTGCTCGTGACGTAGCATTTCGTGCAGGACTCGCAAGCTGTCCTTGTTGATTCCTGGCAGCGTTCCCTTCATTAAGCCCCCTTCTCACTAGGATTGGGGGCTACTGGTGTGTGTGGTGGGGGGTTAATTTCCCACTCTCCACAGGCTTATTTGGCAGATCCTTGTTTTCTGAAGCCGTCACACTTTCTTCTAGGAACTCCTGCTATAAATAGCTGTTGGGTGGGTGCCAGGTATGTATTTTTTTCCAGGCAGAAACCCAAACCAAGCAGTGAAACACTTTGCTATCAACCATGGCACACAGCTGAGTGTACTGGTAGGTGGACAAGGGGAGAGGGAGGCAATTTCTCGGTTATGCACCACAGGAGTTGCTAGGAAAGCCCAAGAGAACCACCCTTCTCTCTTGCCTTGCATTCAATTTATGGTTAAAATAATCAAATGCAATTTTTTCAAAGCTGCACCAAACGCTGGCTGAGCTCAGAGTCCTGCTCAAGCCATGTGCATACATTCTGCCCCTGTGCTCAGCTGAGCCTTTATGTCACCCCCAGATGCTTTTGGGCACGTCGCAGGCTGAATCTCCTTCCCCCCCCAGTCCCACTCCAATCCCCACCTCACACCAGCCTAACGCAGAGCAGCACCATGAGAACTCGGCCTCCAGCTTCTCCTCAGATCGTCTTCAACCAGCAACCGTAGCAATCATTTGCATCTCCTGTCATTAAGCCTTCTGTTTGATCACAGCCAAGCAGCCCTTATGGGGATCTGGCAGACACTTACAATCCAAGCGTGTTGGGAAAATAACTTCAAGGCTATTTAGAGAGGATTCCCATGCCTACAACAGTTCACAGTTCAAGGGGATCCCCATCTCTGCCTGCAACACACACTGTTAAACACATGCTGCCGGAAAAAAATTGCTTTGAGAGGGGAAAAGCAGAAGAGAGAACAGCCTGCCAAGGAGTTCAACAACATCAGCTTTAGCCTGGGATGTTTTAATTTAATGCAGGATGGCAAACCAGGATGGACCAGGCTTGGTTCTTCACCATCCTCTCTTTCTCTCCCCCACCCACGCTCTCCATCCATTTACAGTGGTGCCACTTTGCCCAAGCATAAGCCACAGCCCACAGGCCTGAGCAGGCAGCAATCCCTCCTCCCACTCCTACAACTGCACCTTAACTGCTCCCTTCTTTCCAGACAACTGCACCCCAATCACTGTTATCTTGGCTACATCACAACTACAATCCCTGAGCAAAGACCGGCTATTCTATCGCCAGCCCTCAATTGTTCAATCCTTCCACCTTACACCTAGATTCCACTGATCTTAAAAATCCCTACACAGCGTGGGGCGTTTTGGTGGGGGTGGCAAAGGAGCAGGAGGAAAGCAGGGAACAAGGCTTCCTGTGCTCAAAACACAAGCATTTGCTGTCACAGCTCTTCTTGCCAGCTCAAATCATCAGAGCCAAGGGTTGAATGAAATTAATAAGGCTGTGTCCTAGTCTCTGCTATGCTAAGTGAGAAGCAATCTTGCCATCGCTGGCACACGTTCCTGGCTCTCTGGCAGACAGAGCAGTGGGAGGTATCACAGGA
>NW_010296320.1:86703-96813 GCF_000700745.2 Antrostomus carolinensis | reverse complement strand
GGTTACCCGTGACTCCAGCAGCAGCAGGGCAGCCCTTCTGCCTGGGGCCTGGCACCCGGACACGCAGCTCGTACGCCGTGGTGACTGCTACTGTGCCAACACTTGTTTGAATAATGATATTTTCAAGCTGACGCCTGCAGAGCTGTTTGCATTTTGCTCCCAAGCACCTCAGGAGTGTTTTCTTTTAACTGATCTCACAGCCTGGGGTTTTCCTAAAATATTTGATGGTTTCATGGCCTTGCTTCCAGGAGGACTTTTGTTCCCTTTAAACAGACTTCAGTGCAGAGTAATGTGTCAGTTGTTCTCTTGAAGACTTTGGGCTTTCTGGGGTCTAGAAATCCAGATGCTGGTTTTCCTGCTCTCATCCCTTGGTGTCCTTTTCCTGCTCTCTTGGCAATGAAATGAAACCAATTTTCAAGAAAATCTACTGCAGATATTGTTGTCTTTGGCTGAGTGGAAACTCCCAGTTTCTTTTGCTGTTGCTGGCGTAGGAACATTTGTGGTTTCTGGCACGTCCCTAACAGGTATGAAACTTGTACAACTGCTGAATCATGGGCTGTGCAGGGACTGACGCAACACACCACGTAGTCAACTTTCAGAGGTGGCCTTTGGCAGAAAATTCACTGGGAGGAGGGAGAGGTGAACACCAAAAACCTCCCTGGGGATGCGGGGACAGAGGTGTGGGCCACAGGCCAGTGGCAGCTGGGAAGAGGTGGCCCCAACCAGAGAGGGGTGCACGGCTCGTGTGGGTCAGCCCGTGGAGGAATGGGCAGAGCTCCTGGGGAGGATGGCTCATTTGTAATGCTGCTCTTTCCCCAAGTGATGGCTGCCAAAGGGGGAAACGGCATCACGCCCATCCGATAGCCAAGAGCAAAGACAACACCACTCCTACTTAGCCAAATACACTCACCTTACGTCACATTTTATCATCCCATGCACCCCAGGTCACTTCTAGCAAATTATTAAGGACTATAATTAGAAACACTCTCCACGAAGGAAAAAGACAAGGTGAGCAATGTTTAGTTCTGAGCAAAGACACACTTGGAGGGAATTTGGTTTTCTGCATCACAGAATCATTCAGGTTGGAAAAGACCTCTAAGACCTCTGGGTGACAGAGCACTGGGACAGGCTGCCCAGAGAGGATGTGGAGACTCCATCTCTGGAGATGTTCAAAACCCACCTGGACTCTTTCCTGTGTAACCTGGGGTAGGGAACCGGCTTTGGCAGGGGGGTTGGACTGGGTGATCTCCTGAGGTCCCTTCCAACCCCACCATTCTGGGATTCTATGAAGATCATCAATTCTCTAATAGCTGAAAGGACCTGCTCCACAGAAAGCACGTGAAATCAACAGCTGGAAGTCTAAGTTGCTTGTCTCTCTATGTCTTTTAAAGCAGAAAGGAAGAAATTGCTCCAGATGGACCCTGCCATTGCTAGGCAGTGAGGAAACACACCGGGCAGCTCCTGTTCAGAGGCACATGCAGAGATACTCTACTGAATGAGGAAGGCTACCGTGTTTTGAAAGGACAGAGGTGTAATACAAAACGATAAGCACCATAAGAACTTCCTGGCCACGGTGATCTGTTGGTGATGGACCACAAGTATGTGGTGGAGTTTGCATTAGTATAAACAGGCAGCCTAGTAAATTTATGCTGCCTTAGTCATGGCAACAGCAGTCACAGCCTAGTGTAACATAACCAGAATTCATTAGGTGCTTCCCTGTCATCCATATGAGTAATAATAATAACAACAATTAATACTTCAAGTTCGTCCTGCTCTTTTAAAAGCAAAAATATTGCTGCCCTTATTTTAAGGATGGGAACCCGAGATAAGCAAGGAGGGTGACCTAATGGTTGTTATTCTTTGGAGTACATGATCGCTTATGGTGTTTTGGCGCCTGGTTCATTTAGGTAATTAGTTTTGTGATCCACCCATAAGTAGAACAACAGAGACAAAGATTTGGAAATTAAGAACAGACGTCAGACTGTGTTGCTTTGTAGGATACTGGATACTCTTCTCATTACCTCTGATTGGAGGCAACAGATACAGGAGTCTTTGGGAAGAAAGGTGGAGTATGATGGGTGAATGCATGCTGCTTAGAACTTGGCTCCTGACCTAGTCAGCACCACAAGATTCATGCACATTTTCACTCTGCCCTAAAGCTCTTGGTGTCAGGGACAGACAGAAAAAGGGGGAAAATATTTTAACATCTATCTGGAATTCAGTCTCTTAGGTCCAGAAACAGACCTGGTGTCACTGTGGCTAGATTCAACATGATCTGGAAAGGACAGAGAGCCACCCACCTCTGTGTCCACAACCAGCATGAGAAAACATGTCCCACCAGGGAGAGTCAAGGCAGTAGTTACTAATCAATCTCTAATTCTAGTAAGCATGTCCTGGGAAACTCTCCAAATACTGCTTACTGATCACTCTTTACTACACCCTGCTTTTTGTGCTGAATTCACTGAGCACACAAGGATGCTACCACTCTTGCCCACATCACAGTTGTTTATTTCAGATAGTAGAAACTTCTGCTTTTAGCTTCAGACATCCAAGTTCAATCCCTTTGTAAGAATACAAGTTTAAGCCTTTATACCAAAATCTTTAAACACTTGATAAGCACTACAGTAATCATCATAACAGATATCCATCAGTCCTAGAGTCAGTCAACAATCTGTATATAGCAAAGTATTTTTCCTGGGGGATGCAGAAGTCAGTGGAGTCCTAAATCCCCGTCTTGCTCTCTAGCACCAGAGTGGGACTGGGGACAGGTCAGGAGCTGCACTAGTTTCTGTGCAGTGAAGGAACCATTTCACCCTGTGCCTACATCAGTCACATTTCAGTAATGCTGGAGGCTGCCAAGCTAGAGAAAACCACAGTGCAGGAGGTACTCTGAATGCTCTCGACTTAAACCAGCTTATTCCTGACTCTGCTGGAAAGGCCATTGTCCCTCCCCACACCCACACCTAAGTCAAGATCCTGCCAGAGTGACAGGCTGCAGTTCATAAGGATATTTCTCACACAGGTAGTTTCATCCTTGTGCTAAGCTCAGTCATCCTCCAATGTCACAGCAGAGATCTTTGACGCCGGTGGATGACGAAGAGAAACAGGCCACAGTTCCTGGGAAGATCCACCCTCTTCCAATCTGAATCTTTTCCCATTCACGCCTGTGCCCTTACTGCAGCCTCGTGCTTGGCAGGCCAGCAGATAGCTGCTTGGTTATCTAAACACGTGGCACAGGCAGCAGAGTGACTTACTTTGGCACACATGCTGCTCCAAGGTTTGTGCAATCGTATCCAGGAGTTTTCAAAGCTCTTGGATTTTGCAAAAGAGTCTGCAAAGCTGCAAGAGGCCTTGCAGACCACAGCCCTTGAAAAATCATCTCAACCATGCCTTTGTTTCTTGCTTGTTGACAAAAAAAAATTAAAACAGCACCACTGTCAGCCACGTACGTGTTGGACTGTGGAAGAAACAGGCTGTTTTCTTCATCTTCCTGCCCTGTTAACCAAATAGACAGACGTTGAGGAAGATCATGTGCTTTCTTGCAGGTTGGGGCTAGTGGACAGAGCAAGGGAGGATGGTGGAATTTCAGATTTGGTTTGGACATGCAGTCTAGCAATGCCAAGTAAAGAAATCTTATTGGGTTTGAGGGATGAACACATCTGACAGGGAGCCATGAGAAAGAAAAACCCCAAAGTGAACTGGAAAGACATCTAAACTCCATCACACTCAAGCAAATCTTTTCCAGAATCCAGCAAGTCAAATCACTGGTCCCAAAGCTACTCCTACCCTGACCCTCGCCTCGTTACATTGTCAGGGTTGTGATTTGCCCCACTGTGCCTTTCCTGAGCCAGCTGCTCTGAAGCAAAGGTGGGTGGTAATGACTACATCTGACTGCAACATCCTTCCACGCCTGGGAGCCCGCAAGTCTGGCATATCCCCAGAGCACCTCACCTAATTCCCAGGAAGGATCTTCTGATGGAATGGCAGAAGCAGCTTCTTTCCACCACACTAAAGTCCCTTAATTTAGGAAGAGACCACTGTACCCTCCTTCCTTTATGCTTTCTCTCTTTCCAGACTACAATCATTAGTAAGGGTTTGGACAGCAGGGAGAAGTACAGCACTTTGTAAAGGAGAGTGTAATGATTTTCCATCCCAAAACCCATGCCAATCCCTACCTTGACACTCTGTTCACCTGACTTAACTGTAAATCCCATCAAACACATTAAAACCAATGCTTTTTTGGTGATTTCTCTTTCAAGCTGCACTCGGAAACAGTCCATTATTTGCAGAACTGATGACAAAGGGGTCAAGTGAATCCTGCCAGCATCCAGACAACAAAGTATTAATTGAATTTGTAAACAGTTATCATTGCATCGCATCATACACCCTGTTCACAGCCTGCAGAAGCCCCCTTTCTCCCCAGCAGCTCTGACCAACAGCCGATCTCTTTGCTCAGCTCCTGCACCAGGTTTGGTACAGTGGGAGGCTGTTCATCATCTCTGCTCTGCACACATATGACCTGGTTGGCCTTTGCTTTGGAGAATATCTGAATCAAGCTGTGGTTTTGCCACATAAGTGATATAAAAGAGCAGCCCTGTGCAGCAGAGGACTCTGATGGATAAGACTGAAAACTAATGCTGGTCTATCCAGGCCACTAAGAATCAGAAATCAGATTAGGGAGAAGTCACTTACTACCCTGTCCTTGAAGCAAGCATTACTCAGGAGATATAAAGGAAGTGGAAGGACTATTAGAACTGAAATGACCAAATGACGCTAAAACACAGGGTGAAGTCTCCACTAAGGTACATTGTGCAAAGAGTACATTGTTGGGTGAGGACTGAGAGCAGCAACCTTCAATTACCTCCAAACACGACACCTCCATTGCTACTGGAGCAGGCAAGGTTGTGATGCTGTGCTACAGAACGATGGAGCTGTGGAAGGGTGGACAGCAAGGCGAGGAAATGAGGCTTTCTTAAAAATGAAGTACGTCTTGCAAATGAAAAGATTTTTCTCCTGAGTTAAAAGATGACTGGACATTTTCTTCCTGTTCTGCAAGATCATTTTGTTCCTCACTTGAAGAGGATCTTAATCATCTAATAATGACATAGGAAGGGCAAGAACACACTGCAGAGAATGCCATGCTAACATGGAAAAGGTGTTGTGAAGCTCAGATTGCACTGTCTATGAGGCAGGAGCTACCTGTGTTTCTTATTTTTGTACGGCACCTTGCTCATGGGGTCCTGAGCCCCAGCAGGGAATAATCCTGAGGTCCCAAGTACAGTGGTAGAAACTGACCCTACACAGAAATATTCTTCTTAAGCTGAAACTGTTCCTGGATGTGACCATCCAGACAAAACCAACCCTATTGCAGGCAAAAAAAGGGCTAAAGTTTGCTGGGAGGGCAAGTGACCTGAAGAGAGAGAGAAAAGTGTCTGAGGCAGCTATGTGGATGTTAAAAGCAGTGACCAGAACCATAAATCAGATGGGAACCTCCAAGAGCAGGAGTTAATTTGCAAAGCAGCCTGTAAAAGAGAGGGGACCACCATCACAGCCCAGTTCTGTTTTTCTGCCCCAGGCATCCCAGTGTTGGGACAGCAGCAGGTGACTTTCTGCGGGGACAGAGCCTGTAAGTCCCTCTGAACAATGTCCCACTGGTTAACGTGGAGCAGCAGGACACTGTTATTGTGTATATTGCTATGGAGAGGGGACAGGGACATGCCAGCAGGCTCACGTCCCTGTTATTTTGAGCCTGGTGATCATCTACAAAACTCTTTTCTAGAAGCATTTATGAAGGGCATTTTGCACTATGTAAAACTACATGCACATCCTCTGCTACTGCTCTTGAAAGGGAAGGTTTTAATTTCTGAATCACAATGGAAACAGTTTCTTAACAGAGATCTCTGAGATGACTGGAGAAGTTATTAGTTTATATGAGTTATATGTATATACACCTATATATAACTGTGGGTGGTATAACTCTGGGTCCCAAGGGGAACCTGAAAACCTACCCAAGCAGTGAGGCATCTTGTATTATGCAAGCTCCAACCTGTTTTTCTCAAAGAGGATGTTTTGGTTTTGGGTTTGTTTTTGGTTTGTTTTTTTTTTTTAAAAAAAAGGAAGCTGGTTTTGGTGGTTTGGGTTTTTTTGCCCCACAACCCTAACTGTCCAAAAATGTTGAAATAGTTGAATAGCAAAACAATCTGAAACCGTGTCAGAAAGGTTCAGAAGATACCTGTTTTAAATAGTGCAGAACCCAAATCCTCAATCCTTGCAATTCTGTGTGTCAAAATCACCCTCCCACAGGCTCAGCCCATAGGTAAGGTGACTCTGCTCCCAATCCTGCCGGCCAGGAGACCCCTGTCCACGGCTCAGAGGCACGAGGATCTCCCATGGCTCCCCATTCAGAGCAGAAATTGTCTGCCTACAGAAGGGCCTTTGCTCTGCCCTTGTATCAAATAATAAGAATATCCACACATTCACTGTTTGTGTGATGATCTGTCCCCAGGTGTCAGCACATGGAGAGCTGGGTGTTAGAGGTCCAGCTCAGCAGCCAGCCAGCCTGGTGGGCAGCAGTCTGAGATTGGAAAGCATCAGGAGAAACAGATCGAGTCCCACTCCAAGACAACGGTGCTCACTGTATATAAATAGCTGAACTCCAAAAAAAATCCAAAAACCAAATGAACCATCAAAGCTCTCCTCCCTTTACTATCAGCTATACTTTGTCTTGGGGTATGGGAGACAACAAAGCTAATGACTGGAGAGAATAAAACAGAGTTCTTGATCAAAATCCAATCCTATTATTTTCCAGCATATGGAACAGAAACAAAACAACATTCAAGTGTCTGTCATTTACCACTGACCTTTGAACAGAAATTTTCTGACAGCCCTTGTTCACGTTTCCATCTGCGATGGGCTGTTTCACAGATTGCTGGCTTTGTGCTGCAAACCTGGTGAAGCATATGTGAGCCCACAGAGGTTTTGGTTTTTGCAGTCAGCTGGATCCTGAAGTAGTTTAAATATCGTTTAACTGTCTGCCGTGTTAATGCTTTGAGAGTCACACAGGCCAGCTGGGAAGACATAAATATTTCAGGGGCTGAAGTGATCATTGCTCAGTGCAAAGCAAACCAGTCCAGTCCCTTTTGATCCCACAGAGCTTAGAGTATGAACCCAGCAGGATTAATCCCCCCAGTGAAAGGTCAATGGTGCTTTCTGCAAGTGCCAAATATGCCTTTCTAAAACAAGAAATGTATCCCAAGTAATTATAACTGAATATTATCATTATTAATTGCAGTCAGCTGAAATCACAAGGAGCAGATAGAGCAACGTAACGAACAGCAAGTCTTCCAGATTTGACAGTGTTCAATGCTAAGCATTTTCTAACTGGCTGAAAATACTGAGATGAAATTTTTTTAAAATATGTGAAATTTAGAAATAATACTGCTTGGTGAAAAAGTTGTTGGGAATTTAGATACAATTTAACAGAATAATCTTTTGTGGAATATTTTTTTTTAAATAGTATAAGATTTATCAAATATAATCCTAGAGAAGTTCTTAATTATGTCTTAAATACTACTTAGCAGTTTTAATTATTCTGTTTAAAAAAAAACCAAACCAAAAACAAACCACAACACTTCTATGTTAAATAACGTGTTAAAATAAAAATGATCCTCTTATTTTGAGCAATTTTATGAAATTCTCTTGAAAGAGTAATTTAAACCTCTGGTCCTATGCCACTTTGTAGCAGCTTCACACAGCTTTTCTTCATGACCTCATCTGTGAGGCTGCAGTAACTCAAGATTTTGTGAAAAAAAAAACTTGTATAAAAAGGAAAAAGAACACCACCAAAAACTACAATGGGACTCGGAGATGGGGAAACCCACAAGCACCTACATCAGCCTCACGTGTCTAGGATGTGCTGTTCATTCACACCGCCTGTGTGTGTGCAGCTGCATCCCAGCCATGCTCTCAGCCACTCCACGTGACACGGCCATGTGCCCAGTGCTCACTGGTGGGTCACAGCCCCGGACAGACCAGCTGCCAGCCCCCGTGGTCACACAGCTCCAGACAGCCTGGGAACTTCATGGATTTCATACAAGCTCATACAGCACCTAGAGCAGTGACTTAGCACTGCGGGTGCTTAAAGTGAAAGGGGAACCCCAGATGGTTTTTGAAGAGAAGGATTTCCTTCTTGCAAGGCACATCTGTGAGGTTTAGGTTACCTCACAGAAAAGATTTTCTGAGTGGTATCACAGCAGCCCCAGCAAGCCAACTATCTCAGGGCACTGCAAATAAAAGCCTGACTTCTGGGAAATTCTAAGATTTCACTCCTGGAAAGAGCTAGATGCAGCCACAGCAGCACGGTGAGAAACCCCTCCTTTCCAAGCCCACTGGCCACTTTGAGATACAGACATCTGAGCTCAGATGGCATCCCAGAAACACTAACACCAGTAAGCACTGGCTTCTCAAATAAAGCAGACCAAAACCAAGGAAGGGACTCTCCCTGGGAAACCTGTGGGTCCAATCCCACCAACTGCCCTAGCCATGTTCAGCTCTTTCTGTGGCTCCTGATTCCAGCAGGAACAGCAATTGCAACGCTTCTTTACAGACTGCACGTCTCATCTTTCTGATACAGCCTTTGAAACCACAACCCCTGGCCATCCTCTTCACCTCATCTGTGTGAGAAACTCACAAAGACTTCAGGCTTCCCTCAGAAGCCCAGTGGAAATGAGATGCCTGCTTCAAACACAGAGTTTTCTACTCTAAGATGCATGCTAGGGTTCTTGCAACTCTAAGGTCACAAAATCACAGCTGTAAAAAACTGTCCCTGGACTACTTTTTCAAGCTGGAAGCCTGTTACCAGCCCTGCAGCTGGGACAGGGGGTATTCTCTAGGTTTATTTACCTTCCAGCCCCCGCCCCCCCATCTCTGAAGCATTTTCTTCAAAATCCCAAGACACTCACCCAATGTGTCAAAGAATGAATTGTGTTCCTGGTGGACTATGGGTCATTTTTCATCATATCCAGTGTAGCAATGCAGGGCAGATGCTTAGTGATTTGAGTTACAGTTTAGACACACTAATCAGTCTGATCTGTGAAGAAACGCCTGGTCTTTCAAAACATTCACGTGGTTTCCACCAGTAGATTATATTGCAACAGGAGTATGTGTTTTTGTATTACTTCATACTATGACCCTTCTGGAAAAAACATGTCATGACCTCAGGATAAAAGGGGGAGGGAATTAAAAAAAACCAAACAAAAAAACAACAAACAAATGACACCTCCCCCCCTCTCCTATTGCTTTAGGATTCTCATTATCCTGCTCCTTATTTCACTTTCAGTGTTGGTACTTGGATGTGCTCACGTCTCTGGTGAGCTCAGAGGTCACAGCACCAGGCAAGTAGCTTGGTAAAGCCTCGTTTGCAGCCTGAATGTCAATCCAGCTCTCAGCAAACATGAAGACCATTGCCCAGGATGGCCACTGACTCTAATAATGGGCTGCTTTATATATGCTGGGGAAAAAAAAAAAAGACCAGTTCTACTACTGCAAGGTATCTACAAAACCAGAAGCAGTCTTCCCCTTCCTGCTTACTGGCAGCAAACAAGTCAGAGGTCTATGAAATGTGGCTTTTTTTTCAGAGAGGAGACACTGCCTAGCAGAAGCAGCAGCTTCTCAGCAAAGCAGCTCTCAAGGGCTCTCAACGAAGCTGCGTTGCTTTGACCACATTTTGCCAACACTGTTGAGAGCCAGTGCTGAAAGGTTACAGCACATTTTATGCCTTGCATGAATTTTGAACAGCAGCACACAAGTCCAGATAGCTCCAGATTTCATTCAAGAGAGCTGGCTCACCAGCCACAGCCCCAAAAAGCCAGCAAGTTATAAACTTCCACACCTATTTCTGGGAGTCCTACAGCTATGGGTTTATCAGACAGAAGCAGAACAGTGTTCTGGCTTGTTTATGGCTTCACAGGCAAAGACCAGACCCAGAGACAGGAGAGGAGTGAGGAGGAAAAGTAAATGGAAGATCCCAAGAGAAGTACGTGGCCTGATCAGGAGCATTTGACTCTCACCCATCCTATAGCAAGGATGGTGGCAAGGCAGTGTCACTTAGCC
>NW_010296320.1:67326-86682 GCF_000700745.2 Antrostomus carolinensis | reverse complement strand
CCCTACAGGATAAATGGAATTTTGTGTTCAAAAAATATGTTAATGAAACGTTCCTGACAGTTCAGCTCCTGTTCTTGGTGTAGGAAGATGTCGTAGGCTCATTTCCTGACAACGCACGCTAAACCAGACCAGGAAACCAGCACATTTCTCCTTTTGGTTATATCTGAAGGAAAGGGATTTCTTTGCTGTCATCACTGTGTTTTCCAGTGCCACTGTCTTAGAAACCCAGGCACGTAGCTCCTGTAGACATTGTCGGTAGGTGAGCATGAGAAGATGCTTCAGAAATCTTGTGCATTTAGACTTACAGGGAGCTAAGTTCCTGAGTCACCTTTGGGGGTTTACCCACGATTAGTGAGCCCTTGCTGGAATACTGGAAGCACATCTGGACCTGGACACTGGGAGTGAACAGAACTGGCAGGAAGAGAAGGAAAGGGAAGCAGCACACAGAGCACACAGAGTATCAGAGATGGCAATGTGATCCAGCAGACAGATGTGATGGGTGCAGGAAAAAGCAGAGAGGGATGAAGAGAGAAAACATGACCCTACATACTCTTACTCACAAGTGTAATCCTTACTTGCCTGAGAAAAGGATTCAATCTTGCAAACCATATGAAGATTCAAAGTAGGTTTCCAAGCTTTCCTTTACATAGAGTTATTAGTACATAGTACAGTTATTTTCCACATTGTACTGGGACTGTTATGCATTTTCCCAAAGTATTCAGGACTATCAACAAACCTTTGGATTCAAAAGCACGGAAACAATTCACTTTGGCTTTCCTTTCCATACATGTCCAGTGCTCTGATCCTAGAAAATGATCTAGATTCCTTGGAAAAGAAATTTAATCACTCACAGGGAGCCCATGCTAAACAGATCACAATATTTGTTCTCTGATCCAGTTACAAATACGTCACCAAGCTCACAGCATGCTGAATTCTCATGACTAATCTGCACAGAGATATCATCCAGGAAGCTCTTTACAGAGAACTGGAAAGTGCAAATACTATGGTCAGGTTTTCAGCTAAATGGGCATGTGACACTGTGTTTTAATTTTATGTTAAATGTCCCAGCCAGAAATCTCATGTGGCAGCTGGTCTTGAGAATTCTGCAATATGATAATTAAATGTCTGCCTATAAACAAAAGTGTTTGTATTACAAGTGCTTTCCCATGGCATTTAACTATGCAGCATGAATCAGAGGCAGGCACAAAAGCAGTTTTTCTTGGATCTAAGCAAGTCTCCTATTCTATCCCAAGAGAAATAGAACGGCAATGTGATCTTTCCCCAGCAATGTTGCTGAGCACAGTCCCAGCAATAAAAATAATTAAATCTCTTACATTTATACAGTATATGTATCTTGTATTCCAAAAAATTCTCAAAACAATTAACTAACTACATATCTATCTCAGTATTTGAGATTGCTGCTATATCATGGGTCGATTGCAACAGCAAAGTCGCAGCAGCAAAGTCTCTGGCTCTTCTTTTGTGAAGGAATGCAAAGGCTGGTAGCAAAACCTCTGGCAGGAACGAAAAAAATCTCATGCCATTAAATCCAGCCACTTCTGAAAAGTCAGCTGTTGACAGAAACACAGGAGTCCAGGACAGGTCACGAGAAAAAGTGCCACAGCCAGCTGGGAGCACATGTTGAATTCAAGTGGCTGGGATATGACCTTCAAGGAAAGGTCCACACTAAAGACTTGGTCAAAGAAGTGCTCCCCACTCTCTTAATACACACCAGCCAAAGGTTCACCCTGGAATCTACCAGCAATTTTTCATTCTGTAGGTATTGAAAGGTTGGGATAAACCTGACAGCAAAAAGCAATAATACAGGGACTGGCTGCCAGCTCTGACACTGCCTTTCCTCTGTTCCACAGGATTTCTCACGCGGGCGCAGCACACAGCCACCGTGGGCTGGACACTCTTCCCAAGCTAATAAACCCTCTCCAAAACAGCAGAGCTGTCCAGAGGATCCAAACAGCTCCCTGCAATCCCCTCTCCTACCTGGCTGACCTGGTGTTGAGCCTGAGCTGACTCAGACAAGCAAAGCACTTGTGCTCACATAACCTCACATGGGAGCTAACAAACTCCGACAGATAGTAGCGTACTCACTGAGTATAATTCAAATTACCAGGGGCCTGACTCTGATCTATCAACACCGATCTTACCCCAGCGTAGTGCCACTGATTTCTGTTGAAATACTGCCAAGGTTAGACAGATTCAGGAGAGTCCAGATGTAATTTTGCCTATTGAAGGCAGGACTGCATTTTAAGTGAGAACAGATTTAATTAGTGCTATTTTAACATGATGAGTTAAAGAATTAGGAAAGGGGAGAAATAAAGACAGACAGAGCTCCAACAACTATAAATTTTAATCTCCCCAATTGCAAGCTTAAAAAATGCAGAAACGTTGAGGAAGGGAAGAGAAATTACCAAAGGGAAATAATGTCTCTCCTAACAAGATAATGCAGGGTTTGGGAAATAAAACCAAACAGAAAAAGCCTGGAGTTAAAGAACCCTGCTGCTTAAAAGCAGCACTGAATTCCCATCACTGCAGGTTATAATGGAGTGGTTCTGCTTTGCTTTGTATTTAACATTCTATGTTTCACTCCTGTTCACAGACCTCTGTAGAAAGCCAAGTTTTGATGTGGGATTACGGTGCAATGGCTGATGACCACATTAGCCATCTGGTCTCTTGCCGGTCCGAGCACAAGTCCAGGTCTTTCTCAGCCAAGAGTCATTGCCTAAATGAAGTGACATTTCTGATTTGCATGTCAAACTGTTTCCCCTACTGCCTGCACATGAGGGTAGCTGTGGTTTGCCGTTTAGCATGGTTGAATTGCGTTCAAGATCTGCAGGAAGAAGACTTCCAGCCGTGACCAGCCGATCATGGCTCACCTGGCAGAGCTTCCACCCATGGCCTAGGCAGCACCAGCCAAGTTCAGACGTGGCTTGTGATGAATGAAGAACACATGCAACAAGTTTAGCCACAGCTAAACAGACTAAAACATCTGGCTGAGAGCCAGCAGATGCAACACCACACATTTTACAACACATAGGGAGAGAGAGTGTGATTGTATATCTCCAGCAACAGACCAGCCTCAGCATCTTTGCTCTCTTATTTATGGGAAACCTGGCCTGCCCAAGGTTGGTGCTCCAAACTAAATATCCAGTGACGTAAACTCCAAATGATACCTCAAATTAGACTGAAACATGTTCTGGTAATTGGCAACAGGCAAGAACTTTTATCTACTTTAAATCAGAGCAGAAAGGAATGAAGCAGTTCCAGGTGGATCTGCTATGAAGCAGAAATGCCTGAAATGCCCAGAGGAGCACAGTATAAAAATGGAAACAGCCCGATATAAAGCCTCTGACGTCAGAGGGGCTGTTTCCTCCAGCCTCAGCCAGCTCTCATAAAAATCCACTGAGACAATCCAGAGGAAGCATTTACACTGGAGTCCAAAAGACTTATTCACTGCCTCCTATAAAAACAATTTTAAGAATTTTTTTATTGGAGCTGGTGGAAGCCCTGGTGTGCTTGCTTGTGTCTCCTGTCACTGCAGACAGACCCACAGCCAACGGATGGCAGTCCGGTCAGTAACCAGCCATCAGCTGTGCGCTTGCTTTCAGTCCCCTGCTTGTGGGTAAAAAGCAGTAAAATAAATCAATAAAGTGTGTTTCCTGGAGGTTGCAGCAATCATTTCTTTCTCTCACAACTGTAGTAGGTAAATCCCACATACAAGGGCTGCTTCTGTCCTAACACATTGCTCTGCAGAGTTTCACAGTCCCCTATGTGCTTCTCTCTACACTCTCAGGTAGATTCAGTGACATGAGGACTATTACATCTCACAGGTCTCCCTAACAGTCACCGTCCTGGATATTTTCATCATCTTCGCATCCCCAGTTCTCCAAAATACTCACTTGCTTACATCTGAACCAGGTCTGGACATTTTCCTCCCCACCAGAGGGGCAGACACCCAGTGTCAGAGAGATGATCTATTTAATGTCCTCTTGACATTTTTGTTAAGTATTTGAAAGGTGAAAAAGTAAATAAAACCATCCTGCCTGGGGGAACTGCCTGTTTTTCTCTGCAGTGTTTTCCACCATCTCTTTAGAAAAGGAGACTGGCTCTGAACAAGGAGTTCCCTGCAGAGCACACGTGTACACACACCCAGCCTGCACCGTGCCCACAGTCCTTAACAAGAAATCAGGCTGACTTCCAGAGTATTTATAGATCTTGAAAAAGAGCCAGAACCTTCTCTCCAAGAGGATGCCCAATTTAACATTGTGCAAAGTCATTAAGCCTCACAACACCGACTGTACAGCCCTGATCTGGTAATGGGGCATGTAAGCAGCCCACCAGACTTCATTAGATTAGTTCACATACTTGCAGGCACACTAAAATACTCCTGCAATCCTACTGCAATCAGAAATACAAAACAAAACAATTGCTGACAAAGGTACAGGCATAAATGCACTCTTAAAGTTTAGCACAGGCCTTTGCTGATGGCAAAGAAGTCCGATGGTAGAGACGTGAATTTGCATTTTGCATTGCACAACAGTTGTCCTCTGCTCCTCCCTTTACTTATCAGAAGGAAATATTTTACTGTTTTTCATTTTGATTTTATATTTTTACTCCATTTTGAAGGAACCCCAGGTTTTAGCCCTCCAACACATGCTATCTCACCTGCAGAAGGCAAACACCTCCAGCTGTTAACGTGGATAAGGTTACTAAATTCAAATAGTTCACCTGTACCCTTGGACTTTCTTTAGGCTGTGTGATAGAGGAGATTAAAGCAATGCAAGAGGAAGTGAAAGTTCACAAACAGATCATTTGTCAAGGGATTTCCACAGGTTCACTTTTATGTAAAAGTTTCTCAATCACCTTACCTTGCTGGGCTTGAAAACTGGAGCAGTCACCATGGCATCTACATCCATTCCCTGAAGTGAAGTTATAAAAATGGTTGGGGAGGCCACTTGAGTTACCAGGACACTGACAGCCATCTGCCTTGCTAACGAAGGCAGATAATCAGCAGGCAGTTGAGGCAGCTATCACAACCAGCCTGAAATAAGGCCTATGCACTACAGCCCTTCTTCCAAGAGTCACCAGCACTGGAATCCAGCAGATCCCCAATTTTCAACTTCTCAAAAGTGGTTTTATCAATCTCTAGATAGTAAGATAACCTCGAAACATGAATTAAGCATAACAGGTGATATCTACTTGGCTCTGCCAAGAACCTGAGTTACAAGCTCCAAACCTTGAATTCCCTTAAGCCTCTTCTCAGCAAAGCTGCATCCCGTCACATGGAACTGCGTATGTAGCAAGATGGGTGATTTTAAAAATACGACCAAGGATATCAGTTCCCAGAGTTATTTGCACTTTGTTTCCCACTCCGTTCCCATGCACAAGTTTCTATAAGGTCTGACATTTCTGGATAGAGTATTATTTCAGTTCCAAGGAATATTACTGCTGGCTAGGGTAGTTAGGTCAATGTCCAAGGAGAGTTTCACTGAACTCACTGGAGCTCTACCAGAGAAGAACCTGACCTGAAGTGTCCCATCAGGGCTTGTGAGTGAAGCCATTATAGAGCTTCCTTCAGGCAGACCATGGGCATCTAACTTCAGGTTCTCTATTGCACCCCAAAGCCTGCAAGGATCTTTGTGAACAGCTGGCAAAGAGCAATGCCAAAACCAGCCAGCACAAGAAGGCTCACTGGGAGCTACTCCTATGCCAACCACATTAGCACTATTAGAAATGCTATTTGTTCTTTTCCCTTAACATCTTTACTGCAGTCTGAGCAAACTGCTTTTCATCACTGCCCACTACTGCTTTAACAAAAACAAGTTCTTTTAATTAAAAGGTGGATTTAAAGCCTGAAACCCCAAGCGATAGATAGACAGACAGACAGACATATTGACTGAAGGCTCCTCAGCTGTTTCGGTGCTATGCTGTTTTCTGACTCTGTAGCAAAGATCTGTCTCCTGAGTGGCAAGTAGTGAAATGTATTTGATGTCTGTAGTTATCTGCTGCTGAGATTCAAGTCATTCCAAATCATTCCTGGTACCACACTACGGAGCTCTTTCTCTGCCACAAGGGCCTATATGCATCCAATCTCCATGCATTTACAGTTTGTAACTGTAGCTGTCTAGTAACACTCTACATATGGGCTTGAAAGAACATTATTGACAGCATATTGCTTAAACTGGGTGAGAAACTACTTCTCAACCTGTTTTCAACCTCATAATTCAGCAGTGTCCAAATTAATTTTATGATAATCTCATGCATCAATGAATTCAACTCACAGGTGGCTGACAGAACCCAAGATTTTGAAAATTATGCGCATTCCCCTTCAGGGAACAGACACGGGCAGAAGCAAAGGCTTGATTGCAGCCTGTGTATTTTTAGACACGTTAATTAAATCTGCCACATCATTTTAGATAGATGGCTCTGCAACTTTAATCCCAAGGTGCTGCCTTTCAGAGGGATTCCTGCGGGAGTCAATTATAGTTTGTTTGCATAGTGTTAACAGGTGGTACCTGCAACTCTAAACTCTGGGCATGGAAATGAAAATCCAAAGAGCAAATTCTGTTCGCTTCACTAAAACAAATGTAATTGAAAGCAAATATCCAAAAGCCCCTCTGGGATAAATTACCTTCCTAAAACTTCTCAGAAATACAGTTTGCCCATCTAGCCAAGGCCAACTGCTGGTCAAGCCTGGCTCTTTGCTCCAAGAAAACTAGGATTGGTTCCCCTTTTTCTCCCCAAATCTCATTGCTTCTGGTTTCTTCCCTAGCATTGGTCTGCCCACACTCAAGTCTTCCCTCACAGGCATGGGAAAATGATGAATTGTCTCTTTCAGCAAAACCTTGGTGAGGTTGAAGAAAAATTAAAATAGAGGGGGAGAAGTACGAGGTCCTTTCCAACCTTAATGATTCTGTGATTCTGATCTCAGGCATGACATTTTACAGACATTATTGGAGCTATGAATCTTCTAAGCTAGAATATAGGCATGGCAACCAAGACAGCAATCGAAAGAAGTATTTGTGCATTGGTGGGGATCTTTGGAGCAGCCAGTGGAATTAGACCATACTCACTAATCACTTGGTTAAAAACCCTTTAATTTCAAAGGCCCTGTGACAGTGATGAAGTTACGTTGCTGCCCAGTACAACAGACGATTATTAGAAGGCACGTACACAATAACCACAACAAGAGTCAGTAGGATTGATTGGGTTTGTCAGGATAATGGTGGGTTGGGCTCAAGTCCTTTCAAAATAACTTGACGTGATTTCTGCTGCTGGTCAGACAGATGTTAGGCTGACTTGATCTGACAATGAACATCCCACAGTTCTCTCTGATTTTGCAGGGATTTCCTTTCTTGCCTAATTTTTCCACAGATTTCCTATGTTAAACCTGGTCAAGCCCAATTAGCTGAAGAAGGTCCTCTTTAGTCTGTGGGCACACAGTAGCAGTTATCTAGAATAATGATGTGCCCATATTTTGGCTATTTCTAAATTGTGATGGGGAAAGATTCCTCCCTTGTTTTCCCATAGTTTGTAGTTTCTATACAGTATGAACACATCGCTTATTTCTGACACCCACCTTTTTTGGTTGCTGCATAATACTACATTTGTGGTTTCTTCTCTATCAGCCAGTGAGTGCTCTGTCCAAGCTTTTAAACATCATTATTAGTCTCAGTTTATGAGGTGCACATCTTCCAAGACCACAGGTCTTCTTCAGTATTGCTACTCTCTGTTAAAAGCAATGCGTTTTCATCCTAAATTCACTGCCAAACAAGTTTGCTTGGCTATACAAGTCTGACTTTAGCCAGAGAATTTTTTTCACGTAGATGGTAGAAAAGTTTGATACAAAACCAAACATGAGTTAATAGTACAGTCATATCTCTCCAAGTCTGACTGTTCTGGAGCCCCCAACACAAGAGAGACATGGAGCAGCTAGAACAAGTCCAGAGGAGGCCACCAGGATGATTCGAGGGCTGAAGCACCTCTCCTACGAGGACAGCCTGAAAGAGTTGGGGCTGTTCAGCCTGGAGAAGAGAAGGCTTAGGGGAGATCTTATAGCGGCCTCCCAGTGCCTGAAGGGGGCCTACAAGAAAGCTGGGGAAGGACTTCTCATAAGGGCAGTTAATGACAAAACAAGGGGAAATGGGTTTAAGCTGAAAGAGGGGAGGTTTAGATTAGATATTAGGAAGAAGTTCTTCACCGTGAGGGTGGTCAGACACTGGAACAAGTTGCCCAAGGAAGCTGTGGCTGCTCCTCCCTGGAAGTGTTCAAGGCCAGGCTGGATGAGGCTTTGAGCAACCTGATCTAGTGGAAGGTGTCCCTGCTGATGGCAGGGGGGTTGGAACTGGATGAGCTTTAAGGTCCCTTCCAATCCAAACCATTCTGTGATTCTATGATTTGGAAGACCTGACAGGAAGGACAGGGTTGTTCTCTGATAAGGGAATTGTCAAAACAGGCCAGACACTATCACAGAAATGAGCAGGAAAAAGAGCAGTGAGGTTAGAGAATCCATCCCTTGGAGGAAGGGCAATATTCCTGTTCATTGCTGTACATTTTTTTTAGTGAACAGAAGTTCAGTCTAGCATTATATGTGACTCAGACAGTGGGGCATCCACCACATCCTTTGGGACAGTATTCCAGTAACTGGTGAAAAGTTCAGTCTAAGTTCAACTTAATCTTAATTGCATCCTTTTATCTTAGTTATATGCTGGTTAGGTCACCATAAGAAAAGTTGCTCCCCTCTTGCTGTGACAGAATATACAATAAACCTTTTGCATTTTCTTCCCAATTCTAAAATAAATCTCTTAAAAACATTATTTAATGTTTACCTCTGCTACTCACACATAAAAATGCATTTTTGCTCACATGACCAGGATCAAGGCACACAGTTTAATATACTTCATAAAAGGATGTCCTTGTGATATTTTCAATGTTGTTAAATATGGGAAGGACCACTGCCTTTATAGAGTCTCAGCTTTCAATCAACAAATCAAAGAGACTCAACCACACTGTCTGGTGACTTCAGAAAAAAACAAAATCAACCTACATTGCATTAGTGGGAGGTTTATCACCGATTTCAATGGAAGTAGGATTTTTCAAATGAGCATTTCATTAACTGGACTTTTTGCGATTTTCCAGCCTCTAGATGTGAGCTGGATTGGAGCACATGGACAGAGTTTAGTCAGTCCCTATGAAAACCAAAAGCATGAACATAACCTGCAATTTAAAGAAGAAAGAAAAAACAGCTCCCTGAAAACTGTGGTAGGATAGGGGTTGGTGCATGATAGCAGGGAATATCCTGTTCTGATGCCAAGTAAGATGCACTTCCCTCTCACTTCGTACCTAAGCACATGGCATCTGCTCACAGTTTCTCATGTGGGAGTCAGATGCTTTCTAGTTCCTCAGGCTTCTTCCTCCACATAGGTCCACCAAAGGCCACAGCTTCCCTCCTGACCATGGACTGCCCCAGGTACCATACAGTGCTTCTATGGATATTGCATCACCTTCCTCATCCAGGCATTACACAGTTGTGTAGGCAAGTGTTGCTTGCCCAGTGCCACAGAAAGCAAGGTGACAGAATGTATGTGATAGCATCACTGATCCAGAGCTCTCCTTTACCCATTCAAAGGTTGTTTAGAATATCAGGTCTCTCAGAAAGGTGCCCAGGGGTCATTCATATCAGTAAGCCATCTGGGCTGATTTGTAAATGGTGTCAAGCAACCCTTTCAGACCCAGAATCCAAATACCCCAGAGGCTGTTTCAGGAAGGGAAGGAAGATTTGGAGCACAGGCATCATTATCTTATCAGCTCTATTGTAATTCTGCCAAAATCCCTTCCTTAGGGTTTATTTTACTAAGGGTTCCTCCATACTTAGACCTCTGTCCTGCCTCATTTTGTTTGCGTATCAAAGGGTGAGTTAAAAGCTTCATCAAGTGGGAAGGCAGATGCACACATGCAAACACAAATAGCAAGGTCTCTGTACTTCTTTGACTTTAGGATCTGAGGGGCATGAAAAAGTGAAACAAAACCTGGGTAGTTAAGTGTCCAGCCAAATTACATCTGTCTTCAGACTAAGATTCCCACAGAGGTACCTGAAAACCCCAGAAGAAATGTCATACCAACGCATTTAATTCTTTAAAAGAAGAATGAGAATGGAACCATAAGTTTATTTCACCCATAGTACGATTTCGGACCAGTTCCTGGCTCATATTTATCATCAACACTGAAGAGTGGGGCCCAAACCACTGAGATTCATTCAATTGAATCTGGATTTTTATTCCCATTCCCACTTCACACAGCCACTGGAGCTGGGGTCTGGGTTTGATTCATTAGAGACAGGAGACGTGGGGTGATCTGGCTTAGACTTCAAGGACTGAGCCACTTCTCTATTCTGCACCTTAACTGAAACAAGAATATAATCTGAAAGATGTTCCTTTTGACTTGCTTTCTCTGTCTCCAGTGAAAGGGCACACACACTATTAACAGATGGAGCTTATTTAATTTAATAAAGACTGATTTTAATCAGACTTAGAGTCCATAGCAATTAACAATGAAGTCCTCAGTTTCTGCAGAGGTCATCAGTCGTTTCTCTCCCAGACAGCTGGGAGAGACATGGTGGGGTGCAGGGAGATGACAGCCAACCCACACTGGTCTGTGTGCCTGGATCAGGGAACAGCAACACGCTCCCTGCATGCTGTTGGAGGAGAGCAAGCCTCACTAATAGTCAACCCAATTAAAAGTACTGTCCTCACCCAAAAACATTCTGCATTGGGATGAGGCTTTTTCCTGAGCACGTTAAAAAGCTGCACACGCACCTGACAATCCATACTGGAAAGTAATGGAGAGAGATTCTGCTGTGAAAATACAACTTTCCAAGTATTTACGAGCTTTAGCTATTTATATCTTTATACACAGCATCCTGCACGCAGGCTTATGCTTGATGGCCAAGGGACACCTGAGGTCATGCTTGCAAACCTGCTAGATGTGCCCACTTCTCTGATGTGCAGACAGATAGCCCAGCTAGTGGCAGAATCAAGTATGGTCATCAAGCAAAGGAAGCATGAGAGCCACATTTCTGCACTGAGAAACCACAGTCTGCTTTGCAAAAATGCTAAAAAACCAAAACAAAACAAAACAAAAAGCTACAGCTGTTTTCAGAAATTGAGCAACTCAAACCCTCAGGTCATTTGTAGAGATGACTTTGCAGGAGTACCTAAGCTTGCAAAGCGACCTGCCTAAATCATACCAGTTATTATCCTGCCTGGTCCCCTGGCACTCACTCTTCTCTGCTTGGAATAACTTTCCTTCCCAATAATTCTGCTGTTACAGTCAATGAAAAAAACCACCAATACTCAAGACCAAGAAAGAAGCTTTCAAAATAACCAATGAGAGAAACATGGAAAAAACCAACAGTGAGAACTGTAAATAATATAAATTTGCTCCCTGCTTTCCCACTACATTTAATAATGTTGGGATTAATGTCCACAAATCTGTGTATTTCAAATGCCTGAGAACAAGGGAGATTGTAAAGCTGACCTGTTCCTTTGCCAAGTCTTTGATTTCTGCCTTATGTTTCCAACAGCTTATGAAAAATGTAATATAATGCTCTAGATGGTAAACTGAATTCTATTTTTTCCAGCATTCAACACAAGTCAAAGCATAAAACCAAAGCACAAGGTGGCATTTTCCCCTTTTGCAAAGGTACAAAGTCCTCTAAAACAACAGCAAAAGAAAACCTTTTATTTCTGCTGCCTTGTTCCCCCTTCTGGGAAGAAAAGGAGAAGTGCTGCTGTCCCATTAAACAGCAGGTCCACCCACTCCGATAAGGCAGGCTCCCCTCTTGAATTTGCATGTGAAAATTACCCTGCTTCAGCTCTGGAAATTATGCTTGTAGGTGTAAAGAGAGTAGCTTTTCTTCTTTGAAGTTTGCAAGGCAGCAACGATGAAGGCAGGAATTAACTCAATACTGATTACCAGCTCTTGGTCTCCTCCACATCAGACTTTTGAACACAGAACAGAAACACACCGAACAGCCAGGTTACGTTTCTTTTTGCGATCCAAAGCCCTCAAAGAAAGGAGACGAAAGCTCTATTTGTTCCTGGAGCCCAGCCTTTCCTCTGAGCTGTCTGTTACTGACTCAGGCTTGTGTTAGAAAAATACATCTTCAGAGAAGTGCCAACATCAAACACACAAGAGATTTTACAGGTACATGTATTGAGGCCTCTCTGTGAAGTGCTATTTCCCAATGAAAGCATGGCCAGGGGAATGCACTGGAATATTTTAATAGTAAGAGGGGCACTCACCTTCTTCTCTGGGCTGCTATCAAATATGAAGGCTAACCTCTTTTTTCTTTTCTTTTCTTTTTTTCTAATGGTCCCTTAATTATAATCACAAAGTTCTAACTTGGATCCTCCACCAGGAAATCACTTAAGCATACACTTCACTCCATCTTCATTTAAACAAGAAAACAAAAAAAGCAAGCTCATGCTTCACATACTGCAAGCATTACCCATACTGAAATAGCTAGCTGTGCACTTCCCCAAAAAGGGGATGCAGTGCCAAAAACAGTCCCAAAATCCACCATCTCTGGAGCAAAAGGCATCAGTCAACAAATGTGGAACAGTGAGAGGGAAGCCCATCCCAAGGCTGCTGGTTAGATACATTCTCATGGTGGATCCTTAGAGATTAACACAGATCTTGTTTGTCCTCTAGCCTAACCCACACTCTTCCGCAGGGGTAAGAAACTTAATATAAAGAGCACTAGCCAGGATGCACCTTGCTCTCTGTAGTTCTGTCCTAATTTCTTGAGGACTTCTGCATTGCTTTGTAATGGATATCAGTCTTCCTGGTGCTCTCTGTACTTGATAAATGCCACTCAAATGAAGATCACCTAGAAAATAGCTGAGAAAGGCTTGGATCCACTTTGACATTTTTCTCCCCCAGGCCCTGAATATTCAGTGCACTCTTCAGCTGTGACTTACTTACACACCAACAATTATGTCCCAAACAGTCAGAATTAAAAAATAAAACCATGGGGAGGGAAAATTAAATTTTTCCTTGATTTTTTAATAATGATCTCTGAAAGACAACTTACTGGATCAGCACCCCTGTATCCATCTTAGTTTATGAAATTAAAACCTTTGTAAGACTTAATAACTAGAGAAAGAAGAGTTTTGAGTGGCAAGATATGTTTCCAGCCTATGATTTTCCTCTTTTAATAATTTTCTCAAGCTAAAGAGAAAGAATATAGTAAAGCAGCTAATTCTGTAGCTTGAAGAGTATGCTCAGGTGTTCAGTCCCATCAACAAGCAGTGTATTTCCTGGCGGTATATATCACACAAATTTTGAAAAATTTAGTAATTAGAGTCAGATAAGCCAATCAAATGAGAAATGTGCTGAAACACTGCCCCAAACCAGGAATAAACTGCCATAAACTGACCACTTGCTGCTTTCTACTTGCTCAGTGTTTGCTCTCACCCATCACAATGTTCTCTCTGAAGGCTGTTACTGAATATCATTCCCTGAAGATTAGACAGGGCCTCGCTGGCAAATCCACCTTTCTTCTTGGCCATTATTTGCCTATTTGTTCTTGTATTTACCTTTGATGTCCTCTTGGCAGCAATTGGAGTTAGGCCCAAATGTTGATAGGCTGAATGAGATGAGCTCTTTTGATCTTCCCACGCAGGCTTAGCAATTCCTGCCAGATAAGAACGTTGAAGGTTGCACCAGGATGGATGTGAAGTATCTCACCCTGTGCCTCAGACAGATATGTGGCTCTGTTACAGTCGCCAGCTACACAGGAGGGATATTTAGGTCATGGTTGTGTGGAGACTTATGACCACAGGAACAAAAGACCCCTCTTAGTCCCAGCTCTGTTATCTAAGTTAGTGACCATCTATCACCAGCAATCTTTGATCAGAGTATGGAAAGAAGAGGTTAAATTGAACCAAGGGCTGATAACTGAGAACAGGACTGTGATAAATTCACAAAGAAAAGAACCTAAATACTCAGGCTGAGCATCCAGCTTAAAATCCACACTGACACCTACTGAAATTCTGACAGCAGACAGCCTTTTCCCTTTGCTTGCAGAATGGCATGTGTTCAGAGAGCTCTCAAGGCCAAAATTCACTTCTTCAGACAGGCTAATTTGAGTTGGCCCATTAAGTATTCCTGAAACAGTCTTAGATAGTCAATTGTAATCTAGAAATGTTCTGTAGATAGGGCTTCAGCAGGAATCCTTGAAATAAACCACAGTAAAAAGAGAAAATGATAGTCCATAATAGAATCACTCCATTCAACATAATAGAAAATAAAGCATAATCAGTGATTTGAAGAGCGACACACTGTACTAAGCAGGATGCATTACTCATTCTCTTCAAATGATCAAAATTGCCGGGATTTTCTCATGTCTAGAGACTAAACAACCCCATAAAGAAACTTCTGAATATCAAGAGGAAGATTTTTCTCTACCAAAAAAACCCCTTTGGTAGCATTAAAGTCTTGCTGTCTGCATCTTAAAGGCTGCAGATAATATTCAAAGGAACAATTTTAGATTTGACGATAGCCACGAGCGAGTCCCATTACACCTCTGAGCCAGCTTCCCAGCCTCCAGACCTCACCGAAGGATCATTTCTAGAATATAAGAGAATGAGGAACATTAAGCACAAAGTGAGAGTAAATCTACCTGATGTATTGTTAAACTTGTCAAGCCTTTGTGATAAATTACCAGTATCTAACCTCCAGCTCCAGTCACCATTGTCAGAGAGCAGCATTTGTTGCACAGTATGGTCTCGCTGCCTCTAGCACAGCGCGCACATAAATCTTGTTAGTGAACTAAGCATAACTAATGCTTTGTGTAAGCAGTTGTGTGTATGATTTGAGTATTTAGGAATTCAACCTTCCGAAACAAACTGGCTTTCACATGTACTGATGGTGGCTACTTAGTCAAGCCAGTAGTCACTAAGCAGTCTTGTGATGTCAGTTTTTAAGCAGAACTCCCCTGATGTCATGATGTGACCCCACGCAAGCAAATACAAAAAGAGGTTTCATTATTCCTAAATGCTTCATGCTCCAAGATTATTGTGCAGAGAACAGTCAGGCCCTGGTGTGTTCACCTGGAAGAAAGCTTACAGAGGTCTGGTGTTCCCAAGAAGCTATTTAAAGCTGGGTGTGAAAGAAGAAGCCATGCCATCTTCCCTCCCGAAAACCCTCTGCCTCCTCCTGAGAGGAAATCAAACATCTAATTGAGAGAGCATCCTGGAGCAATTGGCTCCCTTCAGTGCTGAGCAAGAGCCTATTCTAGCATCAAAGTCACTGTGTATGAGCCAGCTATTGGCATTTCTGCGCCGTAAGAAACTGTGAGCAGTGAAAAACAGGGGATATAAGAAGGCCTATGGAACCTCTGGTATTAGCCATGAGAACATGCAGGATTTAGTGTCAGAGCTCACTTAGCCCCTGATCTTGCCACTGCATGGATGCCTTCAGGAGCTTGAGCCATCAGCCCAGCTCCATGGTTTCTTCCTAGTACAATAAATATTTCTGCAGTACATGTGAAAACTTGCACTGGAGACACCTTTCCATGTTATTAGAGAAAAGCTTGAAGGGTTTAAAGATCCTGCCAAAACTGAGGAGAACAGATGGATTTGCAAGCCAAATGCATATTTCTACCAGAGCTTTGATGTTTATATTACCAACCACTGAATGTCCATCTAACTGCCTTTTAATCAAGCATGCCTGGTTCATCTTGTCTAACGCACTGCAAAGCAGTCTATCTTTGTCTAAGTGACCTGTATGAACTACCCTCAAATCTGAGCATCTCACAATCCTCAACACATGAATTGTCACAACACTCCTGTAAAGTAGAGAAATGATGTTTCACAAACAAGAAAAGGGGGCCCAGAGATGATCTGTGCCAGATTTCCACAAAAATCAAAGTTTACCTATGCAGCTCTGCCAAAGGGCAGGGAGAAGCTCTGGAAAGCAAAATCCTGTTAATTCCCTCGGCTAGTCCTCAAGCAAGGGACTGTTCTTGATCCCATCTGGAAGACAGGATGGATCATTTTGTTCCATCCATGCAAAGTTGCATTTATTTGCCATGAGGTCAGAAGCTGACAACAAAAGAAAGATGAAAAAACCTAAAGCTGTTCCTCCACTGGTCTTTCATCCCCCTCAGCGCTGTAGAGTCCCCTGCTCTGCCTGTGCTGTGACACCTGACAGGCCCAGAACCCTTTGTGAATTAGCTCAAGAAGGGGATGTTCGTGTTTTACATCAGTTTGTCGAAATTAATCCACACTTTTTCATCCTTCTAATGCACTACACGGCTCTTCAATCGATACGCTCCTCCCCGGGAGGGAGCAGGTACATGCTCCAAGTTACGCTTCACTGTGTACCATTGTGCGGTGAAACCAGAGTCTGTCACCCTCTTGTCATGTTAAGAGAATAATATAATTTAATCTTTCCAGGCAGTTTAAATGAAGCTGCTCTACCCTGAAATAGATACATGGGTGTGCAACATGCAAAAGACAGATCCTTCGATGAACACGTTACCCGTGTCTCTATCACACCCGGGGATGTTAAAGATGTCCAGTGTCGTGTCCCCGCCAGCACAGAAAACTGTCACCACGCATGAAGGGGACCAAACTACTATTTCCTTGTGCCACCTCTGGAGGTCAAACAGACTGACCTGCAGGTTTCCCTTTCCAATGCCTTTACCAGAGGCACAGGCTAGCTTCACTGCGTAAGACCTGCCTCATGCTGGCTGCATACACAAGGGTGCCCATGCCACCAAACACAACTCCCCTCTCATTTCATCACAAAACAGAGATTATTCCCCTCCACGTTCTCATATGAGACATTTTCCATCCTTACACTTCTTCCTGCACATGACACCAGCCATACCAAACTTCCTCTTTGAGTACTTCCACTCATTTAACCACAGGAGAAATCTTCTGGTCTGCTCTTAACACACAGTGACTCCTCATCCTGTATGATCACACTTCCCTGCTCCTCCCTCACTTGCTTTGCTGTGCTGGGAACTGGCAGCACAGTTTCACCATGGGGGCAAGAATACTCACAGTGCCCAGTCATTTGTAGTAGAGAAATAAAAGGCATAAAAGAGTAGTTAACAGGAATTTGGAGCACCAAATAACAGAAAGATAGATTCATACTCAGCATACAGCCCTTCACATACATAAAATGAGCTGAGCAATTTGCCTTTTGCAACCCTGCACCTGTTATACAAATTTAATTTCTGTTGTTATAAGCACCCACACCTACCACAGAAAAATCATCTGGTGTGTGAAGTCCCTGGTGTGGCACATCACCCACACTGGGCAGCGGCTCTGGGTTCCCAGCAGGGAAGCAGGATTTTGCAGAGACAGTGAGCCCTGACCATCCCTTGCAGTGACATATTTGCTGTCTATCTGAGGGCTTTCTAAAGACATTGCTCAAATATAATCAAAAAACCCTTACTCTAATTTCCTTCCACTTCAGTTTACAGCCAGACAACACACTTGTCCTCTCCAGAGAAAGAGCTGCAATCAGTTTGAAAAACCTTACACATTTAGGAGTTGGAAAATGTAATCCTTCTTTAAACAAATCCTTATTTTCTACTGCTGTAACACACACTTGGTGACAGCACTTAGATTTGGAAACAAACTCCCCTTGCCACCTGAGAGAGGTAGTTTGTGTATTTGGTTACAAAAGGCCAACAAATGGCGGGCTTTCAATGCCAGGGAGACCCTTGGGGCAATCAGTGGCTTGTAAAAGAGTGTTTCTGCCTGGTGCTCAGGGGTTTGGGGGCTTTTATACATTTGTAAGTGATTTTTGCATTTGTGGTCTTGTGGGACAAATAACATTGCTGGAACCAAGCAGCATGACTAAGTATAACACAAACTTCCTTGCAAGCCTCTCTTGGCACAGCTGAAAATTCACCTCCAACAAGGCAGCTGTTACAGCAAGCACTTGGGCAGCTCTGAAATGAAGGCCAGGCACAGGCTCAGCTGTAAGAGCTGAGGTATGAGAGTAAATAATCTCTCTAGGGATTAAAACAGATTGCTAACTGCAGAAAGCCTCCCAAGGCAGTTTTAGGGACAAGCGAGCAGGGCAATTGCCCAGAGCCGTGGTCTATGAGACAGCACAGCTAAGCCACATTAAGTGCTAGACACTCAGGAGTGGTACCTGCCTTTAACCGCAGCTGGGCATCATTTCAAGCCTACAGGCAACTCCACCTAATCAAGACCCATTCCTTGTTTTCTTCTAATGAAAGTTTCCCAATCATGGGCAGGACAAATCCCCCACCCTTGGTAAGCTGTGGCCCCTGCTAGAGGAATGACACTTGCACTACTTCTCTCCTTTGTGGAGTTTGTGCAGTTGAAGCCCACAGCAGAGCATTACAGCATTTACTCTGACATCCTGTATCTATCACCACCTCCTAAAAATCACCCGTAATCTTGCAGGGAGGCCAAAGCTTGTGTGTGGGAAAGCTCCTCTGCAAGAGCAGCCCCCAAGTGCTATAACTCCCATTCACATTGCTGACATTTGGCAGGTTTGAAAGTGATTCATGAAGTTGGTTGTTGAGAGAGAAGAGTCTGCTGAAGTGGTTTCTGATCTCACTCCTTTGGAGAATGAAATGTGACAGCAACACTGAATAAACAGCTTAACAAGTGTCTTAGGTTCTGCCCTGCAAAGCCTGAGACCTGCAGGTGTGAAGCATGTTGAGCCCTGGGACCCACATGTCCAAATGGATGGCTGATGTCCAAGGGGTGCAGAAATCTGCACTCACGCCTCTGCCCCATGCAGTAAATGACAAGTGAGAAAGGAAAGAAAAGCAAAAAACAAAGGAATAAGTGCTGCTCTGGAGCTGCCAGTCTTTTGGGGGTTGCAAGAGACCGGAGCAAACATTTCAGGTGCAAACAGTGCATGGAGATACACAGCCTTAATGGCTGGAGCACGGCCCTGTGACGTAGTAATATATGATGTGTGTAATACTCATGGCCATGTCCAAACATGATTTCTCTGCTCAAGCATCACCGTCTTTACAAGCAATAGAGCAGGTACATTGCAAGAATACAGCTTATTGCACAGTGGAAGGGGACTGTAAGCCAGCCTGGCACTCAAGAGATGGTCATGCAGTAAAGGGCAAATGAATTGCAGCAGCTCTTTGCTTCACCATCCATCAACAGAGCTGCCACAACCACCGAGTGGTGGGCTCAGCCTGCCCTGGTCACACAGTGAACTCTGTTAGCTAAACCTCAATAGAAGAGATTCTCAGAAAACACAGCAAAGGCTGTTCCAGTTCCCAAGCACTATGAGGACAGTTAGCTCCCAACACAGAAGATGCTC
>NW_010296320.1:22149-67283 GCF_000700745.2 Antrostomus carolinensis | reverse complement strand
CAGTGCAGAACTGGTCAGAAATTTTCAAGCCACACAGTGTCAGTGGAAGATGCTCTTTTGCTGAATTCAAAAGATTTTGTCAGAAAGGCCATGTAAACTTTCAGCACATCACAGCAGGTCCATGGGCATGGGCTCCAAGGGGGCTACTGGACGGGAATCCTGTTTTCTTCAGGCTTTGCTAGCTAAGCTTCGCTTCCAGGCTCTGTGTTGGGAAGCTGAGCGTCTGGAAAAGCAGGCAGTGCTGGTGCTGCAGCAGCACACACACAGGAGCACACAGGAGCTGGGAGCGCTCCAGATGCCACCATAGGGAGGGAGCGCAGCTGTGGAGCCGTGTGGCACACAGGTTGCCACAGCCTGGGCATCCCCACTACCTTTTCTCTTAGAAACATCACGAGCCAGGAGTTCTAAGGTGTTTTTTTCCTCAATTCCAACCTTTCTGTGTTTGAGGCATTTGTAAACTTTTGGCTTGTGATAAAATCAGCTTTCAGGAAAAGGGGTGAATGTATCACCAACAAAAACATTTCAGAGTTTGACATTTTTCACGACAGGACATTGACAAGGTTTGCTTTGGACTTTGGAGTGAGCACTGGTGCTGGACTTCTCAAAGGAGAGAGAATTCTGTATTTCATTCCTCTGTAGCTAGAGGACTCAATCCCAAAAGACTTTGGAGGTATTAAAGAAGTGAGCAAAGTTAATGATGGATAGAGCCACTGAGATATTGATTTTCAGAGGTAAAAATATCTCCAATTCTCTCGTCTCATCCTGCTGACATACAAGAAGCTATATTAATTCTCAATAAAATTAAGAAAAGAATGAGGTGCCTTTTATATGAAAAAGCCTGTAAGTACAATAGATACTGACCATGAATATAAATGGGAACATATACAAAATTAGGCCAAGCAAATTAGCCAGTGCTAAAAGCCTGGATATAGCCTGCACATGCCAAATGTTACTCTGGAGAAATCTTGTAATTGCTTTAAGGATAGGCTTAAGATACTGTAAGTAAAAGCTGCTCAATACAGATGTATATAGCAGGCAGCTAGCAGGAATATCATCATGTAGAAAATGCTTCTTTCCATCTCCATCTAGTGGGTCAAACGAGCTATTGCTTTATCCCAGGATGCTTTTATGGCATCGCATGCGGAGATTTTCCCTCGTTACGTAACAAGCCTTTCAGTCCCTAATTCTTTCCCCATGGCTTTCTGCTATTCCCCTAGCTGCATCTCTTTCCTTGTCTCTCTCTTTTCATAGCAAAAGATTGATTCTCTAAAGTTTCTCAACGGTATTCATTGCACATTAGGGCCATTTTAGAATGAGATTTACAGCAATGTCATGAATAGAGAAAATTGTTGTAAAATAACCGCGGACAACATTATAAAATAGCAATAAAATCAGCAATAATGCACAGCTGTGTATTTATGTCTGCCACCTGTTCACTTCACTATTTTTTTTTTAAGCCACCTCTAATCAGATCAACCAGTTAGGCAAAGGAATGATCTGATAATGTTTCACTTGATATCAAAGGTCCAAATTTCACACAGCTCTCCCAGGCTTTATATACAGACACAAAGAGAGAGCATTCACTATACACACGTGTACACGTGTGTCAGGCACAGAAACACTGAAGACACATCACCCATATTGCTCATGCATGACAGTTATCAAATAACCATCTCTACAGGCAAAACATGTACAAAAACATACATCCACACAGACACACACACTATAAATATACATCTGATCATATATTGTAGGCACATATATCCATCTGCTTTGGCATTCAGAGTCCTAATCCCCAGTTCCCAGACTGCAATCTATAGGTCCCATGTGGTACCAGTATTTCTTGGCTGTGGCCTGCAGAGAGCTGGCTGGTCACTGGGATAATTCCTCTGTGTAAGAAGAAAGAAGATATTAGCTCAATATCCAAGCCACGAATCACCAGCCAGTGACATTGGGTTCAGCATATCCCCACTACTGGATGATAACCAGTGGCCAAAGTGGGTTCAGCCCAGCAGCCCTCAAGTTTGGTGACAAGGGCTGAAGAATGCATAAACAGCGAGGCTGAAAGACATTAGTTTTGTCCTTTACTCCAACTTCTAACCTGGACCACCCATGATGGGCTGCACTTAATATTCCAGCTCCAAATATGCCTTCTGCTTAGTGCTGGGATGGTTTGCCAAGACCATACTTCCTTCTCCTTGAGCAAGTGAAGGTGGACTGACACCAGCCACTAGTTGCAGAGAGCGGATTTCATCCAATTTGCAACTTGCTTTCCACCTCTGGCAAACATTTCTACATCCAACACTCTGAAATAACTGCTGTGGGACCTGTGAACAGCCTGGTGCATTTAGATATCCCAATTTGTTTTATGGATCATTTTGTGATGAACAAGGGCAGAACAGCCACCTGGAGTAACATCCAACCAACAGTGATAAAACGCAGCCCTGTGTGCTGTACCACCTCAGAGGAACGTGTGAAAGGCTCTGTCAAAAAACATTTGGATAAACTATCAATAACCCTTCTTGTGCAATCCACAAAACTCTCTGGAATGGGAAGCACATGGGCTGAATTTTAAATGTCCGATCCTGACACAGTCAGTGCTGTTACAAACCGTTAATGGTGACACTTAAAGCAGTTTTGTTTGGATGCTGCAGCTCTGCTGCCTGGTTAACACACATTTTTAACAGTCACCTCTGAATTAGGAGGCATTTTTCATTGCACAGAGACCCAGTGGGCAAAACATTAGAAGAAACTGCACATGAAAGCAAGTGTAGAACTGGTGAAAAGTTTCAACTGAAACACAGTTTCAACACAACATTTCTCACAACAGGAGCCTGCTTTTTGTGAAAGCAGATGCCTCAGCAGGGATGCAGTGAGCAGATCTCCCACTCTCCCTTTTCCACTGGCCAGGTTTTCTGATTGCAGTTCTATCTTCTACGACCCATCAAAACCAGGTACTTGCATTGTGTCATGGGAAAGCAGGTCCCACAGGGAAGGGAATGGGAGAATACAGCTCTTCTGAAGTTCAGTCTTAATCATTTAAGTACCCCAACATTTTGGTTTTCCTCCTAAATATTTGGTATATTTGCATTTTTAACAGAAAACTTCAAATTGTCCAAGTTTTGTAAAACTCAACTTCTTCCAGCCAAGAGGCACAGAACAACTCTCTCTTAGTTAAATAAACAGTAATGTTACTATCACACAGCAAAACGCTGTACAAAAGAACTGGTTGAAGCCTTATTAGCCCTGATTTTATTCATCACTGAGTTACACATGGAGCGAGTGAGGCACGAGTTAGGCTCCAGGACCATTAGCAAACACTTTCCTTTCTCTGTTCCTCAATTCACCCACCCCTGCCCTGGGAATAATGAAGTTTTCTCTAACTCACAAGCTTTGAGGTTAAATACATTAAGAATTGTAAAACACACTTCCCTCAGTAGCTAGATGAAAAGGATGCAGAAATTAAAACGATGTATACAAGATTATTATAATGGGGATGATATGAAAGCCCCTGTGGAAGTGCTTGAAGGCCATTGGATAAAGTCATTCAGTGATGACCCTAAAGCTATAATGAGCTTCTCATCTTGTACAGCTTCTCCAACTAATATAATGTGATGGTGAAAAAAAGGAATATCAAGCTTTTGTGGATCGAAGCCTGAAGGCAAATCTTTCCTTATCAGAAGTTCTGCGGGTCAAAATGGGATCAAGAATCTTTGTCATTCACAAGCGAATAATTACCCCAAAGGTGAAAGACAAGTAACTGAGGACCCATCCAAATTACACGGAGCTAGCACAGCACAAAGAAAAAGATTTCTAATGTGGTGATCTTTCTCATGGTTATTTGTCACAAGTATTCCTTTATCTGATGGTTTCTGAGGAAAAGAGAAGGATCAATTCTGGCAAAGAAATCTCTACCCTGCAGTTGAATTTTCAAAGCTACGATAGATCATATGGACATTGTATAGAAATGAAAAGAAGGTCAGGAAACACAGGCAGCCTAGCAGTTAGTGTTGCATTTGAGATGCATGAAGGATCAAGCAACGATAAGCTGGATACTGTGTTGAAGTTAATAGGAAAGTACACAAAGCAATAATGAAGCATATACTCCAAAAGCATGACCCCACTCCTGTCCACAAAGGCACACAAATTAAAACTGAAGTTTGCAGTAAAGCTTGTGAAGAGTGTATCTGTGCAAGAAGGGGGGATGTAGAAATTAAAAACCACCATCTTCTACTATTTAAATGTAGCCACTCAAAAATCTGGAGGAGTAAAGAATCAATCCACCTCACGACTTCTAACAACAGATTTCTTAATGCAAAACCTTTGATTTTTTTATTTTGCTTTTAAATTTGAAATTCTTATAGCATCTTAAATTTCAGACGTCTCTTTCCTGCACAAAATTATCTCACTAAGGCTGGGGGCAGTTTAAAATACATTAAAAAAAAATAATAATCAATGACACTCATTTCACCATAGCCCCTAGTCTTTAAATATCATTCCTTGGGCAGAGAGCAAGTGACCTGACTAATTTTAGACACCTAATACACATGACTATCGCTCTTTGGTGTTATCTCTTGTGCACATTAGATCACAGATGCATAGCACAGTGTTGGTATGAAGAGGGCATCTGACGATGGCTTAGCTGTCCATAAAGCATATGATAATAAGGAAACTTCATGCTGACTTACGTAGCCTGCTAGCAGCAGTGATAAAGCCCAGCTTGTGACAACAGGCTGCTCTGAGTTAGCCAATCATTTTTTTTTGCTGTTTTATTTGGCTGCTGCTGAGGGAGGCATTTAAAAGCTTAGGTCAATATCAACCATTTTTAGAAGCGATGGACATCCGCAGTTAAGAGGAGCTTCAGCTGCAAATTCAGCTCTTCAGAGTCAGGCCATAAAATGAGCTTCTCCAGACAGACATCCAAAAGTGGAGGCACTCAAACTTAAGAGCTACAGCTGGAATATTTGGCCCAGGTGTTTATTTCTCCCTAAGTCTCCCAATTTATTTACTGAGACTAGAATATGTACTGGCCAAAACCAGATGAGTAAATATAGCACTCTGGGCATTTTGTCATTCCAATAATGTTCTCAGTGAGCATGACATCATTCCTTACATGGCAGGCGAGACCCTGAGGGAAGGAAAAAACTAACAGCTTTGACACACACCAAAGACCTGATTCACCCTTGCTTTACAGCAGCTTTCTGTGCCACTGCAGTTCAGTCAAAACCTGCGTGAATCAGACCTGTGATTTTTATCAGGGATCTAGCTGGCTGGTTATTTCTAAAACAAAATAAAATACGGAGTTTATAGTTATGCTTCTGCCACTATAGAAGAAAACTCAGAGAGCTGTCTTCAGACCAGGTCTGAAAGGGCTAGGACTGTCCCTGGTGCAAAGTCACCATGCTGCTGAAGGCAATGGAGTCTGGATCTGCCCTAAGGAATGCAGAGATGACTTAACTCATATCACCTTCATCCCACTGCCTAGGTCTTTCTCCACTACAATTTTTTCCACCTTGTCAAAAGCTACAGATTTTTTCTAGCAAGAAAAAGCCAAGGGTCACTGCTCCTTTTATGGGAATGGTTCAGATACTGCAAAAAAAAGTGGCTTTGTTTCAATATTTTTCCTCTGGTAACTTTTCATCACACATTGGGTTGCCTCCAAAGTCCTCCCTTGTCCTGCAGGGCTGACGATCATTTGCATCATGTCAGAAACACAAGACCTGCAACTGTTCTGAGGCAACAAGGAGTGAACCTGACAGATTTCAATGAACCTGATGTGTCCCTATCTCCAGGGTTGTGACAGGGACACAGAATCCCAAGGCCAATAAAACTTAATGAAACTTGATGTAACCCACATATTTAAAAAAAAAAAAAAAAAAAAAAAAAAAAAAAGAGGAAGGGAGAGGACCAACCATCAAAAAAGGGGAAAATATAGTTAATTGAGCACTGCTACCAAAAATCACTGCACACCCTGCAATCTCCCATGTGCATCAAGGTGTCACTAGTAGCATGGACTTGCTGTTTTCCTCCTAGATGTAACTCTCAAAAGTCCCTCTCCTCCTTTCCCCCTTAATCAGGAACCTTAACCACATGGAGTAAACCATGATCTTGGACTAATTTGCAATGCTCAGCTCAGATCTGTCTGTATATAAGTGCTATGTCAGTGTATTTGCTGTAGGTATTACGACAGTTAGTCATCTCTGCTGCTGAGCCTACAGCAATATTTCTACAACTTCAAAGGCCCTTACTGAGAATAATATCTTTTGGCTAATTAAATCAGGATATAATGTAACCAAGTTGTTGGGGTTTTTTTTCTTCTCTTCCTTGAGTTTCTGCTTTCATAACCTAATCAGGCATTTTACTGGGTGAAACATCTCTATTAAGTCTCTCATTTCTCAGCCACATGATACAAAAACAGGACGATAATTGAGGCTGCATAATTGATGTGCGCAATGACAGAATATAGAAAAGGGCTCCATTAGCCAGGTCACATCATTAGCATACATTACGTTCAACAAGATTGCTCTCTTCACCTCCTGTTTATTAATGGGTTAATCCAGTCCCATCAGCCTGAATACATCATTGTTTAGGTCCTTTCCTGTAAGATACAGTAGCTCAGTTTTACATTAGGAAGGAATTGCTGCCAAGGACAATAAAATCCCGTAAGTGTCAGTGTTGCAGTGGTGCTGTTTGCAGAAGTTCTCAGTTCCCCTAAAAGCCAAGGCTGCAATAAAGTCTGCAGCACCAACACGTCCTTGGAAGCACAGGCCTAAACAGAGAGGAACTCCTGCAAGGCCACATGTGAGTTATTGCCACATCAGACTACCAATGGACTCCTCCTCCCAACTAGGCTGTCTTCAATTTCCTGTCTTGGCTACCACGTTTCTCAACAAGAAGAGGGAGTTTATTTCCTCTCCCAGGGTTATTGACATAGAGATATTAGCTTCTGTATCAAAAGAAATTCAAAGCTAAAATGATGTTTCAGTCTTATATGTGCTCTGCTCCCCTGCAGTGGCGAAGATACCTGGTTACTGCATTACAGAATCACAGAATGGTCAGGGTTGGAAGGGACCTCTGGAGATCATCTAGTCCAACCCACCTGCCAAAGCAGGTTCCCCTAAAGCAAGTTGCACAGGACTGTGTCCAGGCAGGTTTGGAATATCTCTAGAGGAGAAGACTCCACAACCGCTCTCTGGGCAGCCTGTCCCAGTGCTTTGGCATCCTCACAGTAAAGTTTTTCCTCATGTTTAAGTGGAATCTCCTGTGTTCCAGTTGGTGCCCGTTGCCCCTTGTCCTATCACTGGCCACCACTGAAAAGAGTCTGGCCCCGTCCTCTTGACACCCGCCCTTTAGATATTTGTAAACATTAATAAGGTCCCTTCTCAGTCTTCTCTTTTCCAGGCTAAACAGGCCCAGGCTCTCTCAGTCTATCCTCTTTGAGGCACTGATTACCTATTTGGATGAACCTGCCTGAAGAATTTGCTGTGGGGTTGAATGCAGTTGCCCACCATCCCGAAAGTTCTGGAAGAGTTGACATCTGCTAGCGCTAATGCAAAGGTAAGAGCCTGGTCCCCCACAGTGCTCTGGTAGCTGCTAGAGGGAAAATCTGTTCCTGAAGACAAAGCAGAAAAACCTTTAGGTGTTGCAGGGGAGCTTTCTACTTTGGTTATACCATGATGATAAATAAACTGGCCTTATAAACTTGGTATTTATTTAGGTGCCTTAAGTTAACCTGTATGAATACCCATGATTAATTCACCGAGCATGGGTTTTGCTAGTGGAATAACTCAATTGTCACAACCAAACAATGAAGTGGGATTCCTGAATCAATACTACCTACCACTTTCCTCCTTGTCTGAAGACCAGTGCCTGGTTACAAAGTTCCTTGGGACTTCAGACCTGACAATTCAGAGTCAAGTCTTGGCCAACTGAAATGTTAATTCCTGTGTTATCTTTTTGCAATAACCTGTGCATGATGTTTCAAACTGCTGTTATTACTGTAGCTTTTCAGTTTATTGTTTTAGCACATGGAGAGATCAACTAAGCTCAGAGCTCCCGTGTACTAGACACAATATGGGGAACCAGAATAAAGGACCACAGAAAGAAAGCACTATTATTCTCATTTTACATCTAGGTTCAAAAAAATCTAGGTGACTTGTCTAGTCACATAGAAAGTCTATAAAAGAAAGGAAGTGAAGACATATTTTTGATTGTAGCCATGCTCCTTACCTGTGCTAATTAACCTGCCTCAAGGCAATAATTATCCACTTCCTTTCCTGGCCTATCATGCTCCTCTCCACCAGAAACAGAACAGAACCAGTAAGGCCAATCTTTCAGCTTAGGCACAATTCACTTATTGTTCCTTCAGGGAGAAAACAATCTTTGTAAATTGACTTTTTCTTATTCTGGGAATTTGCAGATCAAGCTATTGCATTGCTTGTCTGAGTGACATCTCTACAATACAGAGACTACCAAGACCACACAGTTAATCATCCCTGCCAGGTGCACTCCTGCCTAACAGTGCAGCCTTCTCAACTTAGCTACTTGACTAGAGTAGATGCACAAACCATTCTCATTTTCATATCTCATTCAGAAAATGTCACGGAAAGGCTTCTGCACTCGAAGCTTGTGATGCATTGATATATTTACTAGCGTATCATTATCAGTACTGTGGCTGAGACATGAACATAATCAATCTGCTGTGTTGGATCTCTCAGACATGTTGGAGTTATGTTAATAAGACAGCAGGTTGTCAGCTTTTCTAGTGAAGTACCAGAGTTGTTTTTTTTTTAACACTTAATAGTAGCAACTCGGTGTTCAGAAGATCTGGAATAAAATAAATGCTTGTATCTCTTAACTAGCCTTTCACTCATATTTCTATTCTTTTCTCAGAGTTGGTATGGGATACAGCACAAAATACTCTGAAGACCTCCACTAGAACAAAGTTCTCATAAGAACAAACAAACTGAGATTTCCACTGATCCAAGATGCTGAATTAAAGCATATAGAGTCCCCAAAAGTCTTCAAGTGCCATTGTAAAGGAAAAAGGAATTTGTGTAGTTTTGTTTTAAATGAAGTGGGCGTTGGCATTCCAGCTGGTATAAATAGGGAAAGGAGGATCAAACATCCCCTTTGTTGCTGGACCCTCTCCCCCAGTCCCCCATCACAAAATTGATATAGTTGTTTTGCTACAAAAATATTCTCCTACATTCAGCTAGCATAAACTATTTGTCTATTTTATATTTATTTTTAATGTGTATAATTTAAATAATTTTCTTTTTGGTTTTGATCAAAAGTAGTTCATATCCAAAGCCAAGTAAATCCTCACTGAAAGCATTCATTCTGAAAACTCACTGATTATCAGACCTGAAATCACAATCAGAATGAAATGGCTCTGCCTGATTTCACTCTTCAACCTGTGTGTCAAGTCACATCTCTGCCTAGACCAGCTGATGGCAAGGGAATTGTCCCAGGGCTACCCAGCACCATCCAGGTCTGAATCTATCCAGCAATGCATTGATGGAGCACTCCTTTGACACTCAAACTACGGATGCTGGTCTGGTTTTAGACAGGATTTACTCAGCAAATTCTGGCTGATTTGCACAGCAGGTGGCCCAGAGACTGACTGTGAAAAATACATAATCTGGATAATTTTTGGCTTGTCCTAGAAAGGGTAGATTGGGGTGCTAACTGCCAGTCCTGACTAAATAACTGTATCATCGACAGAGCTGTACACAGCAGAAAATATGGGAGGCTGGATGCACAGCTCCATCTGCCTTCTTCCCTCTTCTGAGAGGAGTAAGCAACCAACCCTATTTATTTTCCCATGTGCACAAGACCCCATGTACTCACATCCTGGAGATGGTTATGAGGAGCTGGGATTTCTTACTCCTATATTGAGTCAGATTTTAGTCCTGACGAGTGGTTTTGATCTCTGGTAAGGTCAGCATAACTTACCCAGGAAAAAAGAGAGAAAGGAAAGAGCTCTTTTAATTGCATTAATTATGACACATTCTCTTTTGTTTCTGATGACTGTTGCATTTTAGGATCCAGGAATGGTATCACTGAATTTTAATCAGAGATCTGAACAAGCTACTGAAATATGATTAGTTTTTCTATCTGACACTGTGATTACTGCTTAGGAGACATCTGCTGTTGCATAAAATCAAATCTTCCTTTTCTGTCTTCCATTGTGTCAACGCAGGAGCTTTTCTCTCTCTCTTTTTTTTTTTTTTTTTAAAGTAGGTGGAGACAATCTCACAAAACACCTCAGCAAGGAAGCATGGCTCAGCCTTTAGTGCTGTGTGCCCTCCAAGAACGCTCTGACGCACCCCTCCGATGTTTTTTGCCCTTTGCAAGACCTCTAGACTGACAGACTGCCTGCTCTTACAGTGGGGGAAAAAGGCTTTATTGCTGTGCCTGCATTTGCATGCACAGGATGTGGCCCTTCTCTGTATTGCAGAGGGGCTGCCAACTCTTCCCATTCTCATGGCTCGACTCTTCTCATTGTCCTTGTGACACCTGGTCATGAGTATCGCTTGAACAGCCTACAGCTGGGTCTCCATTTCCTGCTAGCATGTGCTGCCGAAATGCTCCTTCAAAACAAAATATGTCACTCTCATCTATGCTGGTGAAAAGGCCTTTTTCAAGATTACTTCATCAGAGGGCAGATGGTGGCTTTAGGCTACGCATTAAAAGCCTGATCTTGTGAAGTGCTGATCTCAACTGGGGTTGAGGGCAGCACTCAGCACCTTGCAAAGACAGGATCCAGAAACTAAAGGTAGCAGCAGAGGAGGGAGAGAAGAAGAAAAGGGGAAAAAAAAAAGAAAATAAGAGAAAAAAAAAAGGTAATATTTTTCACATCTGACCTCAAAGCTGCTGGGACTGCTGTGAGGTATTTTTCCCACTCAGGTTAGTCTGTTCTAAAAGGCTGTGGGCATCAAAGAGAAAACATTATAAAATATCTGTCTGCCACTCGCCTGCATTTTGCCTGTAATAGGTCTCCCACTTACATTGTTATTTTTCCCCCCTCATCTCACCACAGAACAGAGGACGGCGGCTCACAAGGCTCATTAATATGCATAAAGTGCAGTATAATTAGTTGCCACAGGTAACCCTTCTATAACTGTGTGAATTGAGCTAATGTGCAAATATATGAAGCACTGCAAGTAGGACGGTGTAAGTAAAAGTCCCCCATTTCATAAAAGGAAATATTTGAATAATATGCAAATGCACTGGATGTTATTAACAGGATGTCAAGGTTTGACAGTCCATGTTATTGTGGAAATAAATGAGTTTTGACACAAATAACTTAGATATGCATTGATTTTTTGAGCAAACGTTGTAATGAGATGTTATGTATTGTAGTGCAGGCTTATACAGATTTTGATGACTATTAGGGGAAAACATAACAGTGGATCAATTATTAATGTATTCATTAATATGCTCCAATGTGTAACAATAATTATTTTCTTTCTTTTCTCCCACCTCCCTTCAAAATGCAGTTCCTCTTGCATTTTTAATATACCTGCTTGAAAGTATACAGAGCAGAGTCAATATAGCATTCAAATCAAAGATGTCAGGGAAGATGAAATTGTTCCAAAAAGAAAAGAGACTCTACCTAACAGCCACTGACAAACACTACATGAATGCTCCTTATACTCTGAATTTCTTCATTATAACTCCCTGGAGGAGGCATTAGCTTCTGTTCTTTCAAGGAACCAAGTTTACATGCCGGAGCCCATCGTCAGGTCAACACTTCCTAATGCTGGTCAGTGAGCTGATGTGAATTTCCATTGTGCTGGCATTTGCTCCTGAGAGGCAGAGGAAAGATGCATCCAGAAAGCATTCAATGCCTAAGGACAAACATCTGCTGAAAGAGCTTGCTGGCCAAGTTCACCAACAAGGGAATCTGCAGTTGATCCATTCTGTTGAACCTGCCAGATGTCCTTGTTTTGTGCCATCCCATCCTGATTTCTAAAAGGATTGTCATGGAGTCCCAGTAGGCGTTTTGGAGTCCTGCATGGAAGGATTGTCAGAGCCCTCCTCACTGTACTAACTGCCACATTTCAAAGAGTGCTCCAAAGGGCATTAGTGTGTGGAAGGGGACAGGCACATCAGCATGGGCAGCCCAGCGGTAAGAAACCCTGAGCTGATGGAAAGTGGTACAGATTAAGCTTGGCTCATTTTGGCTTTCCTGCAATGTTATTTCCACAACGCTTCACTTGCACAGTCATTTGCACTGGTGCAAAGATGATGCAGTAGGTATGAAATACTCCTTCTCTACAATGACCACAGGAAGGTGTCCCAAAAGGCCAATTCATTTTTAAGTATGAAGATAAATGATTGAGCCTTCATTTCATTAAGATATTAATTTATATGTCACTTCAAAAAAAAAAACTTATCTGTGCAGTAAATCTTACTAATTTGCAGGATTTTTAATATTCTCAGTTTAAGAGGTTCTGGCCTTATGTTACCCCATAACAGGATCGGACACAGAAGTGAAACAGTATTTCTGGACAAACTTTTTCACAGTCATTTCATAAACAGTAACAAAGCAGCAGTTGACCATCTGAAGCAGAAGGTGACCATCTGAAGAGCAGTCAAGCTTGTGAGTCTTGTCCTCGACAATTGTGTCAAGAAAAATTGGACTGTTTGGGAGGTGGTCGAAGAGAGGTTCTTCTCTCTGGTTAAGCTGGCAAGTACTGCTGAGGCTTTTTTGGCTTCTTACAAAAAATGGGCACAATCTACTTCTTGAATGGATTTGATTTTGCAAAATTCCCCAACTTTGCAGGAATACAGGAGATACACAGCTCAGTCCCTCCAGCAATCTTCCTGCCACACAGAAGAGAAACTCCTTGCTGCTCGGTATTAAGTTTGTTAAAAGGCACTGGGAAATCTATTCTGGCCTGTAGAGTGTGGAGGCAAGTGAAGATGTTCTGTTGACCTTTCTCCATAATGGATGGGATTCATCTCACTTAACTTTAGCTCAGTTTAACAGCCCCGTCTGTGGTGATTCATACTAAATAACTAAACACACTTCCAGATAGCCCTCTCCCTCTCTCTCAATTGGCAATAGGTGAAGCCTGGATGAATAGCTCAAACTTGATGGCAACTTTCAGACAAGTTTCATGTATGACTACTGAACTCAATGACCCAGCAACTTCCAAGACCCTTGTAACACTTGGAAACTGTGGCAAGTAAACATCTATGAGCTGATCAATTATGATTAAAGATACTGCACTAGGACCACAGATACATAAACTGATTAGTTCATCAGGAGTTTTACATTTATTATGCTTTCTCAGACTCTAATCTGAGACCTTGATATACCAAACGTTTCACCATGATGCTACAAGAGCAGCCATTCTGTCTATTTAGTCCTGCAATACAGACCACCTTGACTAGGTTTAATTGCTTTTAGACTATGACATGAACAAATAAATGCTGGAGGCAACAAGGGAAAATAGCCTCAGAGAATTAACCCCAAGCCTGGATACCCCAAGTCCTGAAAGTAAAAAAAAGGAAATCCAACATCAGACTTAAAATTGTGGCTAGAATCTAGAAGAACTAAGAAGCACATTTGCTAATCGTGTGCATGTCATCAATACTGGGATAGCTAAAGACTCACTGCTTAAAACACTCATTTTGTAGAGCCAATTAGCATGCTACCTAAACCATTATCTAGCATTACTGTGGGTAACACGGTGCACAATGAAGAGGTTCTTGTAATTATAACATGATCCAGATGACCTTTTGTACCACAGGTAATACATTGTGCCTCTTACACTGCCTGATACTGGCCAATGGACCTGAGACAACCCTGAATTGTTAAGCTACAGACAGGACTTCAAAAGTGTTTCTAGTCTTCAAGCATCCAAAATAATAAGTCATTTGAGGTCTTGTGTTTTCAAGAATAGGTACTGATTTTCAGGGGCAGATTAGATGCCTGAACATTTGAGGCTTTTGCTTTGGAGATAATAACTCTCTGATAGATTTTGCTCACAGTCGGTCATCATCACCGGGTAAGTGAATCTGAAAGCAGCATGAGTGTATAATTGACTGCACACTGGGGTCTGTAGCTCAGCACGGCAACATAACCAAAGAACAGTGAAAAGCTTCAACTGCCAAAAAAAGGAAATATTTTCCTTAGCCCATAAAAAACAGTCCCCCAAAACTGCAAACTTTAAAACTCAAAGCCAAGTTTTCACATATTACGTTTAAAGCTAACAAACTCCCTACGAATCATTCCCCTTTTCTCTTAGATACTTTAAAAATTCCAATATCACTCCAGTACCCAGGTGAAAATGAAGCTATCCATTCTTACTAATACAAATACTTTCATAGGCATAGCTTTTAGTGCTACAGAACATGTCCTGTGTTTATCATTTGCATTTATTTATAAAGCTGTTGTCTCCCATCCCTGGGTAGCATCACATGTTGCACATTTGTGTAATGCAGCAGAAGAGAATAACTGGGATTCCTGCTAGAAAACCTAAAGAAATCATTTTGTGTTGGTTATTTCCAAGCCAATAATAATACTGTACAAAAGTACAGCCCGCTTCCTGCAGCAATATTATGAAGTCTGCAAAAGATCATCTCCTAAGGAACAGACTGACAGCTCAGAATTAACCCAGACAATGTCAATCAGAAACAGCAAATACTCTTGAGTAATATCTCCAACTTACTATTTTGCACTTTTTGGAAGGAGATTTTCAAGGATTTTTTATTTTTAAAGAAGGAAAAACTCTTGCCTGCTTTTTACAGGTGTGGAAATCAAAGCAAGGAGAGATGAAGTGACCTGTCAGTGATCATCCACCTGAAAACAGGGACAGATTAAAGTCTTCTGGTCACGTCTAAAGAGAGCAGTGAGCAACACTGCAGTACGCTGTAGGGCTCTGGTCCCCACTCATCCAGTTAGGGCACCTCACTAGGATACGTTTCAGCTTTTAATATTTATGCACCCATATTTCTTTTGTTCAGTAAAAGGTAAAGTGCAGGTAGGGACAGAAGACCTGGGGAGTGATGTATAGCTTGATTTTGGCCCCATATGCAGCCTGGAAGCACAACTAAGTCTGGTAGCTCACAGGTGCTCCCAGGTCTCCACAGTCTGGATGATGCTCCTCAGCTCCTTCTCCATGCAGCTCACCAGCCAACAATATATCCCTTAAGCTGTCTTGTCTGATTTGAAGAGACATCTGACTCACTGTTTGCTTTACCTGAGGCGTCCTTCTTCCTCCTTGTCATAATGATATGAAAATTTAGGCTGTTTCCAGTCAGTGATATCATTATCACCATTACAGCTCCATCATGTAAAAAAATAATGTTCCTTCATCCTAGCAAGGACTAGTCTGTAGAGAGCTACATGTTTTTTCCCCCCTGATGGATGAATCACTCTAATTTCTGTGTCTGAAGCTGAATGAAGAGGAATATGATCGCTATATTTTCAACATCCCAGTCCATCCAGTAGCTCCTAGACTGTCTCAGATCTCAGGTCAAATGACTTGATTTCCATGAGCTTACCTCTCAGTTATCCCTGTAGTTTGTGTCAAGGCACACCAAGGCAGTTGCATGCACTCCACAAAGGGTAAAAAAGCTGGCAAGGGGATTTCTCTGAGGAGGAGTTTCCAGAAGAGAACAGATTAATTCAGAGCACCAAGAAACACTACAAGACTCTCCACTCCATCCTCCTTTCCCATTCTAGCTGCAGTACGTAGTTACAATAGACAGAGCCTTGTTCTACAGAAATCAGCACCAGACTATGAACCTCACCAGGGTCATTCCCCTGCCTGGGTAGTTTCCTACACAAGGGTCATGGATAGACAATCAGACAGCCAAGGACAAAACTCTGATCCATAAACAGACTTTCTAGATATTTTCTGATTATTCAGTAGAATAAACCATAAGAAAAGATATATTTAAAACCAGATATCAAGTCTGTGAGAGGATGTCTGGTTTCATTCAATTTGAGATGGTCTTTTTTCCTCCTTTTACTCTCTCTATCCTTAGTTCAGAATCAAAATAGTGACAGAAAAAAAAAAAAATGGGCTAGTGTAAAGGGAGCAAAAATAGGAACTGAAAACCAAGCCAGAAAAATATATCTTTTAAATTCAAAATTTCCTTTTTTAAGTAAGCAATCAATATGCTTTGAACATTTTTTTTTTTTTTTTTCCACAAAACAGATTTACCTTTTATACCAGCTGCAAGAGACAAGCAGGCAAGCAAGCAGATAGCTACAGTCCTCTATCTGAAAAGCTTTGCTCAGGTTCTTGCCCTCTCTAATGTGATTGCCAACAAGGAGTGACAGTTCGTACCACCTGCAGCGCTGTTTTCTTCTGATTTGAATAACTTCTCAGACTTCCAATGAGACAAACAGGTCATTTCAGATTAGACATCAAACTTCACCAGCTTTTGGTCACTTCTGCCCTGGGTCACGCTTGACTACAACCTGTCACTTGCAAGTCATCCATCAACAGGTTGTTCCTACCTCCAAAAACACCAGCTTCAAAAATATGTGTAGTAAACCGCAGACTGATCTCTCATATATTTTGAAATATTTATTTAGATGAAAGAGGATATTTAAGGAAAATTTTTAGAGCCTTTTTTATTAGTTTACTACTTATTTGCATGGGAGGTAGAATTTTTTAAAAAAATATATATATAAACAAAAGGAAACTACATGAAAAAGGATGTTAAAAATCAGTGTTAGGCATAGCAGCACATCATAATATAACGCTGAAGTGCAGTTCACACAACCTTTCTCCTCTTGCTTATCAGATAGATGATATATGGCCCTCCATTAAAAGTCCTTGCACAGACAGGCCTCCAAGGTCTTGCCTTCAGCTCATTCAGTAAGTGCAAAATAAGAGAATCAAGAACACCAGAGCACCAAAGGTGAATATTTGCAAAGATGTAATGACTGTCCATGGAATGAAATGCCTGCACTGTGCACAACGAACGGTCACAAATTTGAGAAGAATGCCAAAGTGGCTGTATACAGTTAAATAATTTGAGAGTTATTCCTGTTTAGAAGCTGATAAACTCAGTAAACATCGACAATACAGAAGAAGTAGGACGTCTGCAATGTCCTGTTTGCCCAGCATTCATTCATTACCACGTTAATAGGGCCCCAGAATTTCCTGTGATGATGCTGGAACAGACTTGCCTTGTTTTCATAACTGGCCCATTTCTAGGACTGGCTACAACCATCGGAACTCTCCACTTCTGCATCTTTAACATCACACGTCACCTTTAACACCACATTTTGTCTTGGTTCAGTGTCTCACCCTGCTAGTCTACCTAATTTCAGACCATTTCCTTTTTATTTCTAAAACAAAAACTAACTCAGTCATCTGAAGACACTTCATATGACCCTGTTGGCTTAATTAGCCAACTCTAAAAAGAGTCTAATTGCTTAGGCCAAAGTCTTCAAATGTGTTTCAATACCTTCAACATTTCTTTTGTGGACTCAGGTCTAACTCACTTGAAAGCCTGGACTATGAAAGAAGAGAAAGGAGAATTACTACTTAGGCCTGTATAAAGCACAAGTCCCCTCTCTTCCATACCTAACAAGAAAACACCAAGGAATAAGTACTTTTTTCAGAAAAGCTACTTGTCTTGATAGGGGGATAAGAGAAAAAAGAGGAGGGGGAAAAAATCATCATTACCCTTAACTTGCCACTGCTTATTTACCCTTGTTGAGATAAACGTATGCCTGAGTTATTTCACTTCAGCATCCAAACACTGGTTCTTGTTATAACTTCACCGATAGATTAAAGAACCTCTTACAAACTAGCATTTTCCTGCTGTGGAGGCACTTAACACTGAAGACAAGTCATCTCTCAATCTTCTTTTTGATAAGCTAAAAAGATTGAGAGTATCTCATAGCAAAGCATTTTCCCCAGCCCTTATATTACTCCAGGCATCTCTTTTTTTGCATCCTCTGCATCCTCTCCAATTTACCAGTAAGTTTTTCAGAATGTGAGCATTAGAAAAAATCAGATAAAGTGCAGTACCATTGGCCTCCTAAAGACAGGGGTGAAGTTGCCTTCCCACTTCACTGATTAAACATCCATGAATCATGTAGCCCTTGCAGAATTAGCACAGAAACAGGAAGACTCTGTAGACACATCCATAGAGAAGCACAAATAAATGAGAGCTAGATAATGCCACATATTCTCATGGATTCATTTAAGGTTATTAAAAATCATATATTCTTGTGGATTGGATCTACTTTGCTCTAATAACCAAACTGCAACTCCAAGAAAGAATTTGCTTCGTGACTCCCTTTATTGTTCTGAACAGCCTTCCTGGAACTACATGCTGACTTTTTGTACTGACATTGTTACAGTCCCTTTTTTAGTGATGGACCGACAAACATGTATCTTAATCGTGTTTTCATGTCTGCTTTTATGGTTTAATGGTGTGTTATAGTTTAAATGGTCACCAATTGAATGGGCCTTGTTGGTTTATGAAATAGCTGTTAATATTAGATTGCACAGTTGGGAATATTACAGTGTGCACTTGTGCATTAAATATTAATTTGTCTGGTGAGAGCTGAGACTATTTGAAGTGTAAGAATTGAAATTTGGGCAGGGCTTCAGTGTGTTGTTGCCAGTGGCTTAATGATGTATGCAGTGTGTGCTAGCCTGAGTCTTTGGGGTATCACAGCCTTCAGTTAAGTCCCTTGGCCTGTATTTTCCATTTTGTCCTTCTTCATGATGAATACTGAAATAAAGACACAGATTTCTATTGCACGTTCTTTCTTTCAGCCAGTCCAGGGCTTTTTCCAGATGATCAACCTATCCCTGCTCAAAGTGGGTCCTGCAACACAGTGGCAAACATTATTTTTGCTGCCAAAAGCCTCTTCATAGTAAACTCTGTGCCCCTGAGGATAGTCTATTGCCAGCGTATACTCCTCTTTTGTGTAATTCTTATTAGAACACTCAACATAAGGTTGTACTGATCTCTCAAGTATCATCAAACAAGATAAAGAAAAAAAAACACAAAAGTCCACCACAGGAAGTACTCACATTGAAAGAGTTCATAGTATACGTCAATGTTAAGCAGAAATGGGATAGATGCAGGTGAATAAGTAGTCATTTTTAACTTCAGTGATTCCAGGTATTGCATATTAGCACATGAGTTGCTAATAGGTAAAACTTGTGCAGTAGCATAGACTCTGAAAGTCTTTTTACTGCCCAGTTACTTTCAGATGGGCACACTATAAACCAAATACAGAGATGAACCCATGCCACTAAGCTAAAAATTAACCTATTCCATTTCACAAATCCAGAACCTTGTTTTTATTAAAATAAATACAAAATGAAGGGCTGAGTGAATTGTTCAGAGTTCACTCAACTTGGCTAACACAAGTTAAAAATGGACTTGGTGCCTTGGCTAATCTGTGAGTTATTTCTTCAGCTGTATTCCTTCTCCTGGTGTTGACCCACTCACGCATTCGTGAATGATCTGAATCCTGTTCATGTAAAAACTATAACCTACCAAAGTGTCTGTTACACTGTAGAACACGTGAAACATCTCCCTTTACCACATCAGAGTTCTGCCTGACAGCCAAAGTTATTTCAGGGTGGTTTTATTTTTATTATTTCTTATTTACTTACTTTGTTAGGGAGCTGGGACAACACAATCACTGCTCGGTGCACAATTCTTCCAGAAGAAGTCAGACAGCTCCTCAAGTAGCAAATATGTACCTTAGTAACTTTACATACAGTCCTACTGACTTCCTACAGGCTATCTGCATGGCTCACATTACATATGAATACACAGTGGGAGAGTCAGACCATATTATCCTGGAGACTGCAGAGGAATGAGATATTTCTCTTACTCAAACTACCATATATTTAAAAGCTTCATAGTATTCTACTGCAAAGACATTCAATGAAGCCTCTCTAGGTGTGACTAGTAAACTTTACAATGTACGTCAGGCTGCTCTGCTGAAAAACAGTTTGCAAAACTGTGTGAAGCAATACCATTAGTGAACTTCTGGAACTTGCTGCCACAGGAGGTTATGGAGGCAGAGAGTACCTGCACAGCTTAAAGGGATTAGAGAAATTCATGGACAACAGGACACTCAAAGAGGTAGGCAGGAACGTACCCTCTAACATCTTTAATCCAATGATTACAGATGCTGGAGGCATACAAAGGGAAAGGGTTGCAGAAGGTGGCTAGAGTCACATACTCCTCCCAGACAACAACTTTTGGGGTCAGCCTAAGACACTCAGGCTGGATGAATGATTGGTCTGACTCAAATTGTATTTTTTAAGTCAGTTATTTATCTCCCGTCCTTTTAATTTTTTTTTTTTTTTCATATTTTTACCTTGCAGTTGAAGCCATTTTCATGGCACTCATACCTGACTATACTTAATAGTGTGCTCCTGCCAATATTAGAAGAAGCCTTATGGTGAATGATCCCAGCATGGCTGCAGGTGGCTGAAACATCAAAAACGCAGTAGCATTAGCAACAGCAGCACTGCCCACTTCATCCAGTTTCATGTCACTTCTGGAGTTTCTGATAGAGTTCAGGACACACAGAGAATATGCAGAGACCTCATACAGCTGCTCTCATTTCTCTCTCTGTCTGGTGAGTCAAAGTCCCTCTCAGAGATCTCTCAAGGATTATTATTTCTCTGATATTTCCTGATTAGCATTTCCAGGACCAATTTTGCTTTATAAGGAAACTCAATGAATAGAGTTACTGATAAGCCTGAAACTTGCTTCCCATATTTTCAAAAGTGACTGATTATTTTGAGTACCCCTGGCTCAGCTGGACGTTCTAGGATGCTTTAAAAAGTCCCTAGTTTTAGAGGCCAGAAGTTCTAGAGGGGTAAACTTTTTCCCCTTTTCTGGCACCTCAAACACTGCACTCCTCTCTGCAAAGAGAGGAAACCAAAGTCAACAGCCTTTGGAAAAATATAAAACTCAGATTTTGAGATGAAGCATAAGAAGAATTAAAAGGGTAATTATAGTTGCCAACAGAGGAAAGACTTCAGTACATGCCTTCAGGTGAGCAGATACTTCAGTCCTGATGAAACATATGGCTCTATCTCAAACACACCTTTGACATTTCTAGTGTATGTGTTTGGGTGGGGATGGGTGTAAAACAGAGCACAGTTCCTGTAAAAAATTGAAGCAGACTTCAGAGCTCGATGGGAAACACATGGTGACACCAGATAAAAGAGACAGACAGAAAACAAAAAGAGCAAAAATTCTGCCAAAGGGGAAAATCACAACTCACAGCCTCTGCTTTGGAGATGGCTCTGGATGATTACAAGCGTGCTGTGAATATGGCTCTTCTCATAAAAAAAGTCAGCACCATTCAAACAAGAAAGTTCTTCTTTGGGGGGGTAAAATGTTCTTAGCTTTTTTTTTCCCCCTTTTCTTTCTTTTTCCCCAGCTAAGCAGCTTTTGGGTACAACCAACCATGCAACATGCAAAGCCCTGCCTACAAGCTAATACCCAAATGCACACCCTGATTCCTAAGCGCATATTCATTTGAACCACAGTGACAGCCTCATTTAGAAACAAATTAGGGGTTAACTAAGAAGTCCATGACGGAGGCAGAATCAAGTTTCCCTTTTCCCCTCACTGTCTGTTAGAATTAGAAAGTGTCTATGAGCAGTGTGTGTCAAGAATATGAACATGAGATGTCATTTCTCCTGCTTCTAATTGAAGCCAAGATAAATGAAGTGGAAAGGCGGCGTCCAATCCAATCAAAACATGAAAAAGGTATTTTGACATGTAAATTACAAACTTCCTGTGTATTTTGTCTCCCCAATTACACCCTCCCCTGTCATGTTTTTTTAAATTATATCTTAATCTCCCAGTCTCCTAATAATTATGTCATCATTCTTGGGCCTTGAACACTGTGTAATGGTATTTTATAGGATGTGCCATTCATTATTAACTAAACTCACTCTCTGTCCCCGGTGATGCTATTTCTCATGATGTTCAAATATGCATTGTGTCAGTTCTCCCTCTGTAAATGTTAGGCCAGTTCCACTCACTGCTTCTTGATTAAATGGTATGGAGTAGGCGAGATACTTTCAGACAGTTTATTCTGCCCATCATTATTTTATAGGGATGCACACTCCCTAGTATTTTTTTAATGGAATGGGTGAATGGTTTCAAATGTAACTTCCCAGTCAGTCTGGATCACTGAAAGAGCTTCGTGGCTTTCATGGTGTAATTGACTGTGTTTTCTCTCCACCTCTTGAAAGAGGAGACAGTATTGGCTCAAATTAAAATGCACAGTAAGGGATCGGAATAAGATCAATGCGGTAACTACACCTACATGAGAGTATTTCCATCGACTGTAACAGTCTTTACATCAGATCTAACAGAATGACACCAAGGATCAAATTCATCACGTCTATATTTAGACATTGTGAATGCTACATCTAAGGTAGTCGCCAAGACTAAAATAAGCATTCTTAGAATGCTCTTCATCTCATTCCTTTAAACTTCTATTTTTGGATGAGATTAATCACACCTTAGAAGTGCCTTTTTCTCTCAGAAGACTATAACAGGAGTCCTCATGATTTGTTCAAGCTGTAGAAGTCCACCAGAAGAGGAATTCCACCCCAAACGGAAAGGAATTCTGTCCCTGGAGTTAAGGACTGCCACGGTAAGGGACAACAGATGACTGCATGGAGAAGGAGAATTCAGGTAAGTCTTGTGATACTTGATCTTGTTATTAATGCAATCGGTTACAGGTTATTGATGAACAGCACTCAAATAATAGTTGCTTAAGTTTCTGAGCAGGGTCTATCTAGAATACCATGCAAGCCATCAAAGATGCAAGAACAGTAGCTAATTAGACCCAATACCAGACATTGCATAGGCATGTCATATTTTTCTGTTCTAAGGATTATCAGAAAAAAAAATGGGTAGCCTTTATCAAGCAAAAACAAATATTCAGTTAAATATAGCTAGTACAGCAATGGCAAGGTAACTTAACTCCTGATTTTGAGAGCACAGAAAGTGCTCTCCAGAGGTGACTTGCACATAAACAGCTGGAAAAATTACCAAGAAAATTACTAACTTGACTGTATTTAAAAGTGATGTTAAACAACTTCTGTCTACACACAGAGTTTTATGTTCTCAATCAAGCCTTCAGTGAGGCAGAGAAGCCTGTGAAATGCTTTCATCCCAGACTTTCTGTTATTGAACACAGCATACACACAAGTCAGTCCTGTTTTTCAGCATCCACCTGCATGACAGGAATTTTGCCCTGGATTTGAGCCACTCCTCATCTTTGTCTAAGCTCTGTATAAGTGAATAATGATCCCAGTATCAAAGATGCAGTTTGCAGATGAAAGTTTGGCTTTGGATACACCTGGGCGATCTCTTTTTATTTATTACCATAGCCAGTGAGTGCAACAGAGGAGCTGTGCAAACTCCTTAGTGGCACGAACTCAGAAGTGAAGGAAATGGAAACTCCTATTGAGTTTCAGCATCCTCTTTCTTGGCAAGAAGAGCCGCATCGCTAGAAGAGCTCTGGTCTGCAGCTGCGCAAATAAAAACCAGGAGCCCTCAACATGCTGTCCCACCTCATCAGGCCTAGGAACTACCTCTGCCCAGGGCCTCCCAACATGGACATCTCTTCTTTACTAGGACAGACACTATCCTGCTCAACGAAAACTATCAGTTACCCCAGACTTAACTTCTTCCTGGTGTGTTTTCTTCTGGCATTTTCCCCAAACCTGTTGAGTAATATTTGACCTGAGGTGAGACTACCATAAACAGGGCAATCTCCTCTTCCTTCACACAGTCTGTGGAGGGTCCATATGTCTCTCCTCTACTCTTCCTTCTCTACAGTGTCCTTTTTTATTGTTTTTATTGTTCCTGACCTCTCTGCTGTAAAAGCCTGCACTTCTGCTCACCTGTCTCCAAAGCACTCAAACAGTAACTTCTGTTAAATTAACCAGCAAGCTGGCTTTAAGACAGATATCAAAGCACAGAGTCCACCTGCTGAGGAGATCCCACTGTGCTCAACCTGCTCTATGCAGGCAAGCTTACAGAGGCATTAGACCTCAGAAGACCCTTCCTGACCATCCATCCCCTGCTAGGAACTCGCTCTTTATATATTCACAACAGTGTTGCTGCCCTGTTCATGCTCTGGCACCCTGTACACAACAAAGCTTAGGCCCTCTCCTTGTAGGCATATCCAGAAGCACACACCCCTTTCATCCAGATCCTCAGGGAAGAGCTCACCTTTCATGAGACTGGATGGTTATTTTTACTGGAGTAGGATTCAGACAACAGCATTAAATTGTTTCAGCCATCCTGTCATCTGAAGGTTCCCCTACCTGAACGGGAAGCAAGATTTATTTTATCTCCTTGATCTGAGCTCCAGCAAGCAGCCATCATGCTTTCTACACGCTGTGGTTTCATAGTGCAGGTTGACAAAGCTGCCTTAGTGTCAGTCCCAGATGTGCACACACACGTGCATGTTTGCTCTTTGGAAAGGAATGGTGAGGTTCCTGCCAAGTTGGACTCAATCCATTAGCACAAGATGCTCCATGTTCATGTAGTTGGCCTTCTAGTGCTAGATATAAACAACAGGCACTCAGGCATGGTAACACCAGTCTCACCTTAATGAAAGCCACGTAAAATTACTGTATTTTTCTTTAGTTGCACCATTCTTTCTGAATGAACCATGCACAGGGTTCATCTCTCCATCCAGGAAGGCTCCCACACAGACATAAACCTCATCCATCTCTTGGGGTTCTCCTTAAAGTACAACACAGATCTCTATCCAGATGAGGCTGTGCTTGGGGTATCATCTCTCCTCTCAGTACACACAATAACACCAACTTACATCCAGTTAGAATAAGCTGAGTCAGTTTGTCTATGGCTAGCCAGTTTGTTATGCTTTTGTTTTATCAGGATAGTTTTTAAATTAAAAAAAAAAAAAAAAAAACGAACAAAAAAAAACCCAGAAAAATCTGTTTAAGACATCAAGACAATTCATTCAGAAAATTATTAATCTAACAGATGCCAGAGCACTTGTTCAGATATGGCAGCAAAACCCTTGACCTGTGTGTTGTGCCTTTAGATGGAAATGCACACAGAGAAAGTTTCCTGTAACAGCTTTTCTTGTGGCACAGCCAGGATGCATTTGCAGTGTGAGTTGTGCCATTACTATATTATTCACACAGCCCAAGTGTCCCCATAAAAGTACAGCATATACCAGGCAATGACTTTGTTACACATTCTGCCTTCTCGTGTCCTTCTCCTTTTTCACATGCTCTGAATATATCTGCACTTTAATAGATTTTGTCATGTGCAGCCTGAAGTGCTAAGCTCGCTCAGTCACAGTTTACCAGACCCCTTCCTGAGCAGTACTCTGTATTGATAAGAGAAATGCAGGCAGGCCCACCAGCACCGAGCCACTGCACCACCAAATGGCTTAGCACCATTTGTACCCAGGGCCAGCAACACTACACAAAACAGGTCCTCTTGGGCATGGAGAAAGATGCTGCTGGTGAAAGACCACCCCTGCCTCTGCCTCCGGCTCTCCACGGCTCCTGCAATCACATCACGTGTCTGGCAGCAAACCCTCGGCACAGCCCCCAGGAAAGGCAGAGCGAGCAAGAGGAGAGTACAAGGGAGGATTTAGCAAAATAAATGCAATAGGAGCTTGTACAGAGCTCTCCTCACAGAATTTCTCTCAGGGAGACTAAACACATAAATAGGGGAGAGATATATATACACACACACATAATATACACACACACTGACCTCAACCCTTAAAGTAACTGATGATAAAGAACCATTTCTCGTTAGACCCCTACCTACCACAGCCTCCAACAGCAGAATTAGCCACGTTGTAGAGATAAGGGGCTCCACCTGCTCTGAAATTACAGGCCCCACTGCATAAACTTTAAAAATTGTGGTTTTAATACAATGACAAATTCTCAGCTCTCTACAGAAGGTCACACTCCCCCTGCCAGCAGCCAAGGGCACCCAGCATGGATCCCAGGTCTGAGGTGGCTGCGCAGACTCATGACATGCTGAGGAAACAGCCTTTTCTGGCTCTTCTTTTTCTGTGACCTCTGATCCCAGATGATACTTCAGCCACAAAGATCCTAACCTCGTTTTAAATTGCAAAAGCATGTAAGGATGCAATAAAACAACACAGGGACTCACACCTCAAACTTCTGATGACACACCCTTCCTTCTTGTGGATATGCTATTAGTGGTTTTCTTCTATTATTCATTCATACATTCACATTGTAGCATTGATTTTAATCCATGTGTACATTTATTAAAGTGGGCTTAAAAATAGGTAATAGTTCTAACATATTTTTAGCAGTAAAGAATTTAAGAGAGAAAGGGTGAAAAAACGTTGGCGAAGAAAAATAGCATCGCTCTTCAATGAGCTATACAGACCTAGTGAGAACATGCTTGAAACTTGAAATTTTCTTAGATTCTTTTCCCCCTCAGAATTTCACAAAGAAAAGATGTAATTCGTCAACCATTACCAAATACATAGAGTGGGGTTTGGATTAGAAAGCAGTTGTAACCAAAAAGCCCTTTCTCTTCATCAACGTCACCCCTACAATGGTGCTTTTGCTAATAAGACATGAAGAGTGAAAACAGTGGATCCCAGTATCCCTCTTTTTCTCTTTTTTTTTTTTTTTTTTACTATCAAATTCTTGCTTTTAATTCCAAAGCAGAGAATTCAACACAGACACATTCAATACTACATCGAAAAGCAGAGTTTGTTCCTACTGGGCCAGATTCTCTACTGATACAGATCAATACAGATCTCTTTAGCCTAAGTGCATTTACATTGTGAATCCAGCCCCTGGGATCCCTGAGTTCACATACAGGAAAAGTCTGCTTTTAATTAAAAAAAAAAAAGGCTTTGCAAATGTGGACTTACAGAGGGATGAGGCCCCTCTGCAGGTTCATTCTGCTTTGTTTGTATTTTCATAGCTGAAAATTCATGGCCAAACCAAGAGCTTGGATGGCTGTTGCCTTGGTTGAAACATTCCCATGATCATTTCAGTTTTGGCAGCACCCATTTTCTAGGAAGCATGTCCCAGTTTCACCAAACTCTTTGCCTTTGAGATAGGAAAGGAAACAATGTTTAAAACCCATTATTTTGATATGTACAAGCCAGAGCTGAATTACAACTGTTTTGTTTGGCAATTTCCTTTAATTTTATGTTAAATGATTCAAACCATCCTTAAAAGCAAAGCATTTATGGAACAAAACAGTTGTTTTGGAGAGAAATAAAACATTTATTTTGACACAAAAGAGTCTGCTCCTTCCTTTTCACTGTTTGATTTCCTAACTTTTTTTTATTTTGCTTCAAAAAACCCCATATTTATTTTAATTTTTTTTCACTGCCAGAGAACAAAAATAATCAATTATTCACGCTGCTCTAGATAAACCATGCATAAATCATGAATAAAAACATACATTAATTCCCTCCGCTGTAAACTACTGTTTGGTGAAAAGTAAAACATAACAGGAGTCTAAACTTATTCTCTGCCTCTCTTTGTCTTGTTTTTCACTTAAGATTCAAGTGTAACAGCTTGGATCTTGGGACAACCTTAAAGCAGCTACACTCCTTCCATGTTGTTATACTACCATCTACTGATAAAAGGACGCTACTTCTCTGGGATCTTATCTCCTGTCTCAGTCACCATGGTGCAACAAGCAATATTTCAACTCAATCACAGCTCAAAAATGAGCATTAACTGCTACTTCAAGCATTAGCACCTGCACGCTCTTTTCTTAAATATGAACATATTCACCGAGTAATCAGCGGCACTCCAGATCCCTTGTAGAAAATAAGGTATTGGGGGGATTTATATTTCTTACTTCCTTTGTTTCTTTCAAAGGAAAAAAGCTAAGGGATGGGAAACGATCATCAAAAGCCTTTTGTCAACTTGAAGGAAGGAGGCTGGGTTTGTCTTTTACTAAAGTGAGGCAACATTAAATTGCTAGTTTAAAGAAGCTTAAAAATGCACTACATTTAAAAACAAAACAATAACAAGTTTAGTTCTAGAAAATATTATTTTTTCTCTATTATTAACAGCAGGAAAGGCAGTAGCTTGGCTTTTTGCAGTGTTCCCACACCCCTCTAGGGGGTTCTCAGTGCTTCCAGCAATCTGTCCCCGGTCAGCATCCAGGGGAAAAAAAACAAACTCATCTGGGATTACTATTCTGTTACTATCCTGTTTGACTGAGGAATGGAGAATAGAAGAGCTGAGGACTCTGCAAATTCTCTGGATGAAACAATTGGAAGTGCCAGTTAATTTCATATCCTTTGCCCTTCTCAGATACACCCAAAATAGAAAGAGTGGCAGGCACCTTTTATTTTAATCAGTGTGCTACAGTGATTTGGGGCTAATTAGATGTTAGTAATTAAGAAAAGACTGCTGTGACGGATGTTTTTACAGGTTGCATTGTTGATTCAAGAAATAAGACTGCTCACCTTTAAGTATTGTCAGTCACATTACTCTAGCTGGGAAGAATTAAATGTCAATTTTATCTTGCTTCATCACTGCTCTTTAATCAATGTCGATGCATCACTTCCCCCTATCATTCCTCCATCAAACACTGACCTGGAAATCTGACACTGAGCTTTCCAACACCAGCTCAGCTAATTAAGAACTTTGTTATTCCACCTTCCATCTTTTAAAGAAAAGTAAGAAAAGTGCCAAAGAGACTCTTGCTTTCATGTGGAAAAGCATCAGCAGGGGGTTAATAATAATTATTAAAATGACTGACAGCTCAGGCTACGCTGTGATTTGGCCCAGCCCTGTATTCACTGAAAGGTAAAAGCTAAGAAAAGTCAGGCCCCAAATTACTACAGTGAAGAAATGGGATTTTAGGTTCCTACCATCAGACTACAGGAACAAATTAAGATAATCTTGTAACCTAGAAAGGTGCTGATATTTATCTTTGCACCTAACCCTTTCAGCATGGTAGCCATATCCTCATTAAATCACTGGGTGTGCTAAAGATCAGCAGAAGGAGCACTCGGAGCCTTTCCAAAGCAGTCAACCACGACCAGTGTGGGCCACAGCCAAGGAATTAAAGCAGGGCTGAGCTACATTCAGGTGGATTTACTGGATTTTCCTGCACACAGGCAGAGAGGACTGTTTAATGCTTGTACTGCCACAAATTCTGGGAGTTCTAAGCACAGATTAAGATTTCAGTATTCTGAGGGCTCCACAAAATGACAGCTCCAGTCCCACAGATCTCACAGTCTGAGCATGATAAATAGAAACACCATGTGGAGGCAACCTGCCCATGGCAGTGCATGAAAAAACGGGGGGAAAAAAGTAACAGCAGTGAAGAATTTTGGATTGCTATTGTGTCACTGCTCCTCTGTCCTCAACAGGCTTTTAGTGGGAAAGTAAGAGAGGAAGCACAGTTTAAATCTTACAAAAATAGATAGTTGTGAAGATATTCACTACCTTTTCCTGCATCCATGGGGAACTCATAAAGCCAGATACTGCAAGAATATTAGCTGGAAAACTTCACTGGTAGAGAATCAATTAGTTGTGGCCTGTCAGAAGTGGGCACAGATTTGTCAATACCGAGTAAGAGTGATAAGCAGGATGGATATGGGCTGTGAAGGCTCTTCAATAAAGAGACAGTCAGGACTAGCAATGAGGACTCGAGAGGCAGAAGCAGGTCAGAGCTTCTTGGACGTGGAATCCAGCAACAAGGCAAATCTGGGCAAGAAATTTGTTTCTGCTGTGCTTTTGGAAGATAAATATTAGGTGCATTTTCCAAACATAAGTGAGAAGAACAACAGAGACATATATTTGGCCGATATCAGTGTTTTCTTATTCAACTGCAAACAGTATCAGGAGGTTCAAATTTGGTTGGTCTAATTCCTCAGAGGTAGGGAAACAAAAGCACAAGCACTTGGTACAAACTGTTGCTTATATTATCTCGCCCAAAAGACTTGTAGACCTAATAATTCAAGCAGACTCTGAAGGCTTTTGCAGGATTACTCAGGTGAGGAGGACTTATTCTATGCATAAGAATGAAGAATCAGAACTCCAAGTATATTTTAAGGGGCAGATTTCCAATGAAAGATGGAGAGAAGATGCAAGTGGCACTCTATCTCCTCTTTCAGAGCCAGCATTTTCTTTGAGAATTTTTTTAAGTGAAAAAAAATTGCTGTTGAGTAAACCATGGCTTCTTAGAGTGTTCACCACTCATCTCAAAGTCCCCTTCTAGTTCCAAAGCAGGTTTGTGTGGCAGCTCCATTCTGACCCAGCCCTCATCTTACATTTCTGATTCAAGCAGGACTCCAGCCAATTCTGGCTCTGTAGGTCCTCAGTTTCCAAAACCTACAGCAGGGCATAGCGAGCACCCTCTCAGCTCTCTTTAAAATCCAATAAATTACAATACATCTTCAGGGCAGTTCAGATTCCCCAAGTTTTGAACTTTTAAATTGTTTTCAGTCCATGAGTGTGACATCTCAGGGATAAAATGCTGAACGGAGGCACTGAGAGCGCACGTTCAAGTCTCGGCACTGCCACACACACCTTTTGGTACTGCTGGTAAATAGCTTAATCTCTGTACCTCAGCCTCTTACCTGGCAAATGAAGGTTCCTTAACGTATAGATTTTATGAAGATCAATTCTTTATTATCTGTGAAAAGCAGCATTAGAGTATCTACAAAGGGATCTCAGTAACACTATTGTGCCTTCAGTACCGCCTTATGGATTGTGCTTTTCCTGGAGTACAGTGACCTTGATTCTGCAAACTGTGTAAGCATATACTTACAGTTTAGCTGATTTTTCAATGGCTTGCAGAACCGGTGCTGATACATCCATCACAGATATATCCAAACACACAGCTGACGAAATAAATATCCTCTTAGTGTTCATATTATCATCCAGTGTTTTGGGGCTATCTCATAAAGGCGCTTATGTGCAACAATGCCTAAGCAAAATGGGTTGATTTAAGAGGGCTGAGGGAACACTTAGCTGAGAATTTCCTGGCTTCAGTTAGTTGCAGTCAGAGCGTTAAGATTATATTTCAGTGTCAGTATATTGTTTTTATTTGCTTTATTAAATTTGCTTTAACTTGCATTGACATTTTCTTTCCCTTGTTACTCAATCTCTCAGCTGTAAAGATTCCATTTGTTGAATTGTTTTGCCATTTGTATCAAAAATAAATGTTAATGCAACAGGAATTCTTAAGGGTTTTTTTTTTTCCACCAAGAAGTGATATCAAGCCCCAGATGCTGCTGCTTCACTTCCAGTCTCAGCCTGGGCAGACTAGTCAGTAGCTTTTGATTCAAAGGCAGCTGCCCCACCAATACACAGAATTTATCCTTTCTGGTCATGCAGTTACTGCAGTTGGACATCACTGGCTGCCACCAAAGTCCTGTTTAATTTCACCAGCCCTCCTCTTGCAGATGGAGCAGCAGTACAGTTACCAACAGCTCTGCAACTATGGACAAGATCACATAATGCAAAGTTTCCTAAAGATAACTTTGACTTCAGTGCATGCAGTATTGCACCTCTAAGTATTTTTGGGGGTCTAAGTGGTGATGTGATGGAATTTGCTTACTGCAAGCTCACTTGGAAAAATCAACGCACATTTAAGTCATATACTGGTGTACAGTGGTACATTTCTGCTTTATGCACAAGACAGAGAAATTGGTTGTGCAAAAACCATTATTTTCAGCTTTTCGAAGACAAAGGCAGTTAAAATTCCAGATTTGATTGTAAACAAATGTCTGACAAAGAGAGAGAAAGTGTCCAGATCAAACAGAGCTTTATATCAAGCATACAAGTGTTCTGAAGTATCTAGACTTTGTATAAATAAGTTAGACCAGCATGCTGACCTTAAACATGCTTCTGAGACACTGCACGAGGCTTTGCAGTCCCAGGAATTGATCCTGGAACACAGGAAAGGTGGAAAAGCAGGGCTATAGCAAGGGTTACCACACATTCTGTCAGGGCTCTTTTGCATGCAGGACTCCTCTGGGGTCCTGTCCCCAGCTCCAGGACCATGCACAGGTGGGATCTGGCACGGGGCAGAGGAGTCACTGTATGGCATGAAACGCTACGCTGTGCTGCCACAGGGAGGAAAGAAAAGTCTTGACATAACCTGTAAAATAGAGCATGGTGGGGCAAAGCCATTATTGATAGAAATCAGACCTTCACCCTTCCAATGAGAGGGGACAAGATTTAGGTTTTGGCCTGTCTCTCCAATATTCAGGGAAGGGAATGACTCTCTGGCAAAATTCCCAGGCATGGGAGGTAAGTGAAACAGCTTACACTGGCTAGCTGGAATCATCTTCTCTGTGCAAGAGGAGAAGAGAAATGGGTTTCATGTCCCTGGGTTTACCCAGGTGATCTGCAGGTCTCACCAGGATATTTCCACTCCACACAAATCCTCCTTAGTGACAGAGGAGTCCAACCATCTGGTAATATCACTGTTCACTCAGTGACCTTATTTTGAAACACCAGGCTCCAGAGACCTGTGGAGACATAACTTCTCTCCGGAGAGAGGATCCCAAACAGTCTTTACTTTATATCAGAGCCTTGCAGTACATGTGAATAACAAACCACCAATGCAAGCAAAAACATTCACAGCAAAACTGTCAATATGTCTCTCCTCTGTGTGCAGGGGCTGCTGAACTCCTGGAGAGCTGATGTTCTCCTGCACTATCAATGCCAAAATGTAACCTAAGGACATAGGGGATGAGCAAGGAAAAAGCCACAGCTTTCAGATCTTTGCAGATATTGAGTAAACTGGACCTGTAGCTTTGTTTCCAGTGTGCAGAGATGACACGATTTATTTGGCCAGATGTACAGTTCAGGTGCTCTTCAGTTCAACCCAATCCCCAAACCACCAGCAATAAATCCTGTGGTAATCAATACTCAAGACACTACAGTGGGAGAGGCCCAACCTTCTGAAGACAGAAAGACTGATGAAAGTTAACTTTTTATTTTCTATGGATATTTTCTGTTTGGGGGGTTAAGGAGAGGGAAGGGATACAAATTAAAGCATGGTCAGGATTTCTAATGGCTGCTACAGAACCACCTCCATGAATGGGCACCAGCACTATGGCACACCAAAACTCTGTGAGCTTTTAGTGTTTCATCAACACTGTGTCTTTAACCCATAGTGCAAACATTTGATATGCTTCAGGCACAGCATTTCACTGTCACGTTTGCCTGGGATCATGCCCAGCTGAGCAAATCACAGCGCCAGCCTCTGCTCTTCGCTCTGTGAACGCTGGCGCCAGTCCCAAAGATGCAAAAGTCCTGACATCAGTGTCAGGAAGCCACATGAATAGGTCAAACATCAAGTGATCCTTCTAAAAGAAATCACTGCAGGTGCCTTTCATTCACCTTCTGCTTCCTGAACCTTGAGGGCACACTTGCTTTATATTGCTCAGTTTTCTTTCTCAGCTCTAGAAACCTGTGCTTTTTAAAATGAAAACCACAACTCTAGTTTATTCTCTTCCTTCCAGCAGCTACAGCTTTAAGAGAAAGACCAAATATTGCAGTGAAATTTCCAAGGTTGGCAGTGGTTTGTCTCTGGCCCAAGGCTGTCCCAGCAAGCACGGACCTGCAGGGCACATCCTCAAGTTGGCTGTGAACAACTGCCCACACAAGGACCTGCACTGGAGCTATAGATGTGAAAAAAAGCAGTTCCTTTTGGTCTGCAGTTGAAGGCATTTGGGCCAGCACCATCTTAAGGAGAGAGTTTTGTTTTGCAACTCCTGTAAGAGAGTTTATTTATAAAATGCTTTTTGCTAGCAAGGCCTGCCAGGGAGAATTGCTAGTCTTTTTATGTCATAGTCTAAAGTGCTGATCAGATTGTCACAGACCCAAGGCACCAGCCCCTTTGGAAAAGGGCTCATGCCATGATGTACGGCAATAAATACCCACAAATGCTGCAGGAGAGCAGCGTCAGATTTATTAGGAGGGCAAAACTGTCAACATGCCTGCTAGGCTACTCCTGCATGTCCCCTGCACTGAAGATCATTTCCAACCCATTAAAAGCTTTTTAAGACCTTGATTCAGACCCAGCATAACCCTGTGTAGCACGAGGCCATTCCCAACACCCATTGCCCTAGCTCTGCCCCGGGCAGCGCTAGAAGGACGGCAGCCAAAGAACAGGATTGATTTTACTGCTTGAAGGGAGCGCTGGTAGCCCCACTCTGAGCCATCTCTTTATAAAGGCCAGGAAATCCCTCCTGGCCACTGCTGGACTGAGCCCAGTAACTTTTGCAAGAGGCTCTTCAAACCCTCACAGCCAAGTGGAGTCCAGCCCATGGTAGAGTCTGGCTTTGTTCTCCCCTTTAAAAAGCACCAATAGAAAAAAAAATAAATTCCCATTCTCACGTAGCCTGAGCAAAGAGGTCCATCTCCTCTCCCCATGCTTTGTAGAACACCCAAAAAAAAAGGACAACCTGGCTCAGGCCCCATTTGCAGCTCATCCCGTAGGGCTATTAGTGAATTTGGGCATGGGGATGGCTTCTAGCTACCAAATTAGATGGGACATAGACCTACCTAGTGCACTCCAACACTATATTATGGACATTTGGTTCAGACCAAGTCTCCTGCTTGTTCTACCACAGCGCTCTAGATGTTGCAAGTACAACATGCCACTTTTTCTATGCTAATAAACCCACATAAGGGCAGGGAAGGCTGCAGGAAAAATGAGAACTACCAGAGCAGAACAGCCCCTGAGTTTTTGTTTATCGCAGACTAATTAAAACAAAAAGTATACCATAACTCAACCCTTAATAATAGGTAACCAGATGTGTCATTACTTGACCATGCTATATTGCAGCATATACATATAAAGGTTATAAGATTATTTTTCAAAGCAGCATGCCACAGCTAAGGGTTTCCTAACACTTTTATAACAAACTTAGCACCTGAAGGAATTTTAGCTACTAAGACTAAAAGAAGAGATTGCTAAACTTAATGTACACACTCAGTCCCTCAACCCAGGAATGAAAATGTTGACATATGACATCATTGCAGAGCACATTATAAGACACCATTGCTATTAATAGGAGATACATCCTCAAAAGATCATTTTCCTTCTTGAATTATATAAAATATCCTGAATAAGGAAAACTGGGCCAAAATGCCAGTGGGTGTTTTTTTGGTTTTTGTTTGGGGTTTTTTTGTGCACAGCATTTACTCAGCCCCACCCAGAGCACAAACAAAACCTCCGTGTTTACAGAGGTAATAAAATATTACGGTGTGAGCGATTTACCTGATTGCCAAAAGGACCAGGAACAAAACTAAAAAGGACAGCACTAAAAAAAGTCCTAGGCCTAAATCCAATAAAGCCTGTAGGCTTCTAACACCCCGTGGAAATCACTGTTCATTACGTATTTCCAGATGAGGGTACGTTGCTGATGCCTGAAACCGTGCACCAAACAACCCAACATCCGCACGTTATTAATTTCATCCCACTGTCAATCATTTTCCAATCCACCCAACTGATGTTTTCCACCCTGATCTTTAATATCTCTTCTATGGATTGAATTTTCAAGTGTCCAGCATTGATTGAACTCTCTCCTCATTAAAGTCAACATGGGCATCAAGAGGAGCCACACTAAATGCTCTCGGGACGGACAGGCAAGAATCACCAGAGTGTGGCGGTAGCAGGGACACAGCTGGGGATGAGCCACACTCTGCAGTAGCCTCGTCTCTGCTCTACAACGCTACTTCTGACCCAGAAAGCAGCTCTGCCAGCTGGGCAGATACAAACACAAGGCTGTGGGCAATTGAATGACTCCAATACTTGAACTGTGAGGTTTTGTGGGCCTGTCCTATGCAGCATGGATGCACGCAGAGAGATCCTTGTGGATAACCTATTTTTGGCTTGGTGGTTTATTTTAGCAAAGTAAATAAACCAAACATAAACATAGGCTTGGCTCAGAAACAAATGAAAAACCCACAATGGAGCCTCACACACAAAAACTGTTCTGACTGTTGTGCCCTGCCCAGAATCTCCTGTAGACTGAAATACAGGCTTTTCTTTCTGAGCCATAATTAGCGTTTTTGCAATATTGCCTCAGAGTTCACCCAGGCCATCTGATGAATCTGACTAATAGGAGAAGATGCTTTTAACCTGTGGGCTGCCAGACAGCTGGGTACCTCCTTGGCCACATATATTTGGCTGTCAGGTTGAAAGAAAGGCAGCAGATTCAGGGTTAAGCACTATTCCTGTCATGCTTGCCCTGAACTTGCCCAGTTAAATTGCAACAGCATGGGTCTCCATAATTATCTAATTGTTAGTGTTGTGCCTTTACGTAATTTATGATGTAGCATTAAAGCCTGACCTCTGGTTTGAGATGAAGTGCAGTACTGCTGACATCCAAGCTCAAATTAGTAGGTAAGTAAGCACCCAATTAACGATTATGCCACTGAGCTTTCATTTCAATCTGACCACACTGCTACACTAATCAGTTTTCTAAGCCTTTCACCTTCCCCATAACTAATAAGCATTTCTCCTGCTTTTTATGCCTGCAAAAGCCTTGTTATCCTCATAAAAAGCACTCCAAGATTGCTGCTTCCAGTAATTCCTGCATTAAGCCACCAGCCCAGTGGCATATTACCAGCTCTCTAGCCAGCCGACCAGTAAAACCCAAGGCAGGTCACATAGGCAAGTTGGCACTCTGCAGCAGGGGAGGGGGGGAACAAAATCCTTGCAGTGTAGAGGAGTGGCCACAGGCTCAGACACTGCAATTTAGATGAGAATTTGGTCCTGCCAAGGATCACACAGTTTCACAGGAGTTTAAGGATGTCTAAGGACAAAGGGATTGAATGTCAAACCATATTTTGCAGCTGACTAAATTCTGTCATATTAACAAAACAGTGACAAGACCTGGAGCATCAAAGATCTGGAGTTTTAATCTGAGATCCATGAATTACCTTTTATTTGCCATGAGCCAGGAACATGCATGGAGAGGCTTTGCCTACACAGACAACTCAAGCCACATGTTAGACACTGTATCACAGCTTGCATCACTGATAAAAATGCTGTGCTTCTTGAAAATCTGAGTTGCAGAGCTGAAGATCTGCTCCTCTCGGAATGAGATTCCTGAAGTTATATAGATAGAATAAGGAGCCAGGATTGGAGGCCTGGGCAACATCATCTGCAGCTCTGCATGATGACTGACGTCAGTGCTGGAACACAAGCCTACGGGGGGAAATAAATCCCCACTTCACTGCAATCCCATCTTCTTCATCCTCTCTTAACCTGCAGTTTTGCAGAGCTCCTCTAATTTCTACAACTGCTATCTGCAAGGCACATGCAACTTTTTCTTAGTAACCAGCTCTTTAAATCTGATTTCAACAGTACAAGGGACAGCTTTGAAAAATATCAGTGTTTTTTTCAAAGGAGGAAAGCTCCACAGTCTACTGGAGCCAGAAAAGCACTGCAAAGCTGTGATTAAAATGTAGAAGTGTGCATCAAAACACGATTCCAACCCAAGTGCAAGGATCTTGCATGTGTTTTAGATGGAATCACATGCAGTTAAAAGCACTAAGTCATAAACAGGTGCAGTAAGCAGTGTCAGGAGAATGTAAACTAAAAATAAAATAATACGTAATTAGTGTCAGGCTTAAGATTTGAAAACTACATCAGGGAATGCAACATAAAAATAATCTTACCCACACAAAAAAAAAAAAACTGTATGAAAAGCTGCACATTATAGGAAATTAGTTGTGTGAAATGTGTAGAAAAGCTGACAGAGTCATATAGCTATAGAGACTAATTTCCTGTTCCACCATGGAGACAGCCCTGATCAGCTGGACTTAATATAGCCTTCTCTATGGCAGCTGGGTCAAATAGTGGCCTAAGCACTAGAAAATTGCCTGCCATGTGGATGAGTTTAGTGCACAATAAGCTGTGTGGTAAATAAACACGTTTAACATGCTCAAAAATAGATAGCACACTCAAGAGTTTTATGACACATCCAAATAGACACAGCCAGAGAGTTACTGGAAATTGGCCGATTCAGGATAACTCATTCACGTGACCCAGTTTTAGGGGCCCACAAGCCATTTTCTGCGTGACACCAAAATGTTCTAACAAGAGCCACACGTGCAAGGAACAAAATACCGTCACTTCCTCGTAACTCCACATACATACAGCGAGCCTAAAAACAAGGCTTTCAACAAAGAAGCACCAATTTCAAAGGTATCACTGCAAACTCTCCTTGGCTGGTAATGTCCCCAAGTCATGCCATGGTTACCAGCAGTTTTTAAAAGCTGCTGCCTCTTTCTGGGTCTCACTCATATACAATATGGTGCTGATTCTCCAACCCATTTTCTGTTAGCAACTATATCCGCCAACTTACACAGTCGCCCGTGTGTTATTTCAGTGGCACTAATGAGTACCCCGGTGGATTAGGGACTGGACTGCCCACTCATCTCTTACAAATTACCACAGATTTAAAGAAGAAAAACTATTAAGGAATCTATAAGGACTTAAGCCTGGGTTTTATAGCCACCCTTGCCCTGGCTGAGTCAACAAGAAAGCACTCTACCTGACTAATTGGGAGTCACTCTGCCTTCTGACATCCGTGCCTTCAGCTCTTATTCTGAGCTACTCAGAGGAGACTTGGGAATGTTTTAAATTATTGATGAAGATAGGAAACCTATCTCTGAAACGCCTTTGGCAAACTCTTAATATTCTAGGATTTGGCATCGCAAAAGACAATGCCTCTGTCTCACTCACGCTGTTGATGTCTCTCACCCATTTACTCACACTGTAAAATTGTAGTTTCTGATTAAGTCCATACAGTATGGAGAGGCAAATGGAAAATGCATTGTTTATAGCTCTGAAAGCTTCTAGGTAATCTATCTTTGGCGCCAGAGTCCACAAACCCCTCCATTTGCAGAATTTTCATTGATGACAGGAGTCCTCAGAGAAGCCAACCCAAAGCAGTCAGTTGTCATAAACATATTGGATAATTATCTTAATTATTTATAATAGCACCAGTAAGCAAGCCAGCACTGAACGCACGGGTCCTGCCCTGGACAGCTCACATTTTAATCAGACATGAACATGGTGTGCAAGACGCAAAGCAGGGATGACATACAGGCTGCCAGGTGAATTTATTAATATTTTAGAAAATAGTTCCTCAGGTTATTGTTTTCAGACCCTTTGACATGAGAGTGTTAAACCTGACCAAGCATCATAGCAGAGATTTTTTTCTCCCACACATATTTAAAGACAATATATTCAAACAAGACAAAGCCCTACAGAAATCTTCTAATTATTTTCTTTCAACTCACATGGTTTCAGATTAACTGCTTTGGCTCAGGCTGTGCTAACTGCCTTCAAAATTAGCAAAGCTCAGCAATATCTACTTCAGTGCCTTGAGAGAGCTTGAGACCAAGTTACCAAATCCCAAAGGGTTAAGAGACTCCGCTCATTTTCAGCTTTGGTGGCTCAGGAGAACATTCCTCACAAATGACATTGAGGTTGATACCTCAATGGTATTAATTACACCATTCTCTCAAAAAAAAGCACCAGCTACTCTTGTTGTTAAAAAGGTAAGAAAGCAGCTTGTAACTACTAATGGATGATGCTTCACCACCACCTTTGAGGAAGGGAAAAGAAAAAGCCCAAGGGGAAAGCAAGAACCTATCTGTAGTTAGATGGCAGCTTGTAGCTCTGCCAGGAATGGGATTGACCTCTCCTGAGTCCCAGACCTGCACCCCTGTTGCCAGACACTGGTTTGCCATTCAATCAAGTTTCTTCAGGTATCACGTGTAATCATAGTCTCCCCAAATCTGCCTAAAGATGTAGTCAGCAACCTGTGTACATGTACACACATACATATATTAGAAATACACACACACAACCTTTCCTCATAAAAACAGTTCTACCTGGATAAAGGCACCTGACCATATTGAGAGCAGTTTCAGAGGTTGAATTTGTCTTTAACCTATGGATTTTGCAAGTGCTGACTGCCTAAATGTGTTTTTTCAGCTGGTTGGTGTACCGGTCATTCGTTAATCAACTACCTTTTATTATCCATTAGTGTACATTAAGCTAAAAAAAAAAAACAGGATTAGGAGCAGGGATCCCATTCTTCTTGACTTATCTAACTTTTTGTTCACAGAGGAAGTTTATATATTTTCATTTGAAAGGGACAGTATTACTGCAAAAGGTTCTGTCTGCACTGGCAGATCTAGCTTTCTCTTCCTCCTCAACAGCTGGGTTATTATTAGAATTGGCAGAATAATTCATAATGAATAATTTGACACCTCTTTTTCCATACATATAACACAAGTTGCCCACATTTACTTGTTACTCCAAATTATTAACCACAGACTTTCTGCCAGTAACTCCCAAAGGGGCATTACTGATACAATATATTCCTTGTCCCCCAATAAGGAAATCCTTTCATTAAAGTCAAAGTGGGAAACATTAATTACCCCTTATTTAAAGGTAATAACTCATAATCTGTAATCATTCCTCAGAGATAGATGTTAGTGTGATGACCCAAACTGCTGCAGTGTTTGAATTTGGTGCCGGATGCAGATGAAAACTCACTGAAAACACAAGAAAGAGCAGTTCTAGCTTTCTGGGTCACATCCTTGCAGAAAGAAATTTCTGTTGAATTATGGTCTTTTCAGGACTGCTTGTGTCTGTAAGAGATCAGGACTGTCTTGTCTAAAAGACCCACGAGCCACCAGAGTCTTTAAGACACTGAATGTGATCATTGCACTGTGTAGGCACTATTTTGAAAGGCTAAGTGGGACTTAAGCCGTGAACAAACCACCTTTTGGTGCCCAGAACAAGGGTGAATATGGTCCTTTGGTAGTATGTTATATACATTCCCTTTTGTGGCCAGTTAGTTTTCATTTCTAACAGTATGAGTCCAATATAGCTCTGAGGACACATTCATGCTAAGCCGCTAGGTAAATCAGCACACAACTAGAGAAGATGACAGCCCACGGACACATCCATTGAGCTTCCAACCTTCTATCTTCTCAACAGAAGGACAAACATACATTTCTCATTTCTCTAAAGGATAAAGCTTACTCCAACACCATGTTGGTGGTGCATATGATAAAGAACCAGCTAACAAAATCTCCACGTAGAGTGGGTACATTGCCCTTGACAGCACAGGAGAGCCTCAGGTACCTACTGGCAATAATACACATTGAAACCACCCACAAAATACCCCAGTAGGTTTGTAACAAAAGACAAATACCAGCAAATGTAAAGGAACTGCTGGGTGCAACTGCTATAGCATGTGGGTACAAATACAATAACAAAAGTTCCAGTCTAGAGACTTGGAAACTACAAGAGCTCACATAATCCCACTAAGATTTGCCTGGCCCCAGTTATTTGAAAGCTTTTAATTATTTCGAGTTCAACAGGTGAGTTTAAACAATCTGTTTAACATAAAACATAAAGCTAAAAACCAGAAGTAAATTAAACATACTGGCATTCTGGCACCTTATGCTGAATAATTCACACATAAGGTCCTGCAGAAAAGACATACATGATTTTGGTCCACAGTGACTTTTAAAGCAGAACATTTAAGAACCAACCTCAAATGCATACGCCTAGCAAAAACCTTCTTGTACAGAGTGAAAAGAGATAATTACAACTGCAGTCTACCTCTATCTTCACCTTTCCCATTGTGATTGAAATTTCCTTATTTGATTTTGCCCTGAAACAAAACAAGAACGCTTACAAAATCTCATCTAAAATATTTAGGGTGCTACCCCTGTTCCAGCACAAGTGGGCTTACCTCATTTTGACACATTAATGGCAGATATATATTTGATGTATTAGCAGATACAAACTTTCAGGACAAAGGCCTCCCTTCCAAAAGTGAGCACCAGTTGAGGTCCAAACTGTCTACAGAGGAGTTGTCGTACTACAGTCATCAGTGCATCAATTCTCTCCTTGGTTGTTCTGAATCTGGTCTCCTACTGAGCACCATATGCATGTCTGATAGCTGCCATTAAAAACCATCATTGCACGCACCGGTCCCTCAAATACAGTCAGTGGAAAATAAACTCAGAATCCCAGCATGGTAACTGCTGGCAAATGAAGACTTTTAGTACTATACTCAGCCAAAGTACACAGCTACTTTACTCTTGGCTAATGCTCCATCCTTCCTGAGACACCTAAACCTACGTGCAAAGTGACAGCATTGCTGCAGTTACATCTTTAATCACAGCAGTGGTTAAAAGCCAAAAGTAAGCTAAACATATTGGCATTCTGGCACCTTATGCTCAATAATTCCTACATAAAGTGCTGCAGAAAAGAAACATATGTCCTTGGTCCATAGTCTCTTTACTGTAAAATATTTAAGAATTAGCCTTGGATGCATACATTCTATAGTACCCACCGGTGTGGTGCCAGAAAGTCTATCTGTACCAGCATATACATATTCACTGTACACTGAGGCAGATCTATGTCTTCATAGTGAAGATTCAAATCTATATAGCAAACAAATTGTTCAGGTTATTCAAGCATTTTGAACACTTCTTTGCAGTGGATATGGATGGTAACCCACAACACCTATGAGCAAGACATGAAGCAATGTGCAAAGCTGCTCTTCCTCTGCAAACACACAGCAACAAGGATGTCAAAATTTACAGCCCCTTTATAGCATCCCATCTAACTTGTATTTCTTTATATTTACATATAAAGCCTTAAATCCCATCTCATTACATCACTGAGATCAGAATCAGGTCCAGCATATCTGGAAACATACCCAGACACATGCACACACAGAAGAAACCTTCTGGCATCTCGATGAAGAATAGGCCTTCCAAAAAAACATCCAGTATACAGATGAGCCCTCAAATTAGTAGAGAAAGCATGACGACTTCAGCAGTGGTGGCTGATGAAGAGACACACACATATACACCTCTGCCACCAATCGTGCTGCTAGGGCATTCATCAAATTAAGTACCAAGAGGAACAACACCTCTGATATCTCTTCATTTGGGGCTCCAGTAAATGAGGCACTAGATTAGGCCTGACAGAGGCCTAATGCAGCTTGAGCTTTTCCTGGTGTAATTAATTGGAACTTCGCCAGCTTGACAAATTGGAATGATGAATCTATCTTGTATGAATAGAAAAAAAAATGCATAATCAGTCAAAGATTTAGTTAAGACAGCTTCTCTCTGACTCCCTGCCACAGCTAAATCCATTAAGGCGAGGAAACATCACTTTAAGAAAAGGCACTGCTCTCCCTATGTTCAATTTATAACTTTTTGTTCTTGAATTTAATGGAGCAGTCAACCTGGACAGATTTGACTTTGGAGGGACGAGGAAGGGGGAGGTGGGAAAGGTTGTTTTATTTTTAGCATTCTAATCTTCCCTGCCCCTGGGTAGTCTGGGAAAGAAAATAGTCGCTTTGGTTTGAACGTGCATTCCTGGGTTTGGATTTTAAATCTTTGGGGTTGCAGGGGGAATCTAATAAGAGTGCTGCACATGCTTTGCCACCGAGATGATTCTGTGATAAAACTCACTTGTCAAGTTTTTCCCCTACTAACTTGTTTAATTGCTGGTAACATTTAGGCTTTGCAGGATGTGATAGATTGACTGCTCCGCCAGCACTGCTTTTTCCTCTCTAATTACCACCTAGTTGTAAAGGCCCTTTCCTGACACATTTAATGGAGAGGCAGAGGGAAAACAGGTTTGCTTACTTTTAAAACATATTTTTATCATTCAGCAGTTATTTTCCATATATTTAATTTAAACCATGTGCTTCCCCCCTCCCTCCATCTCGCTTGTTCAGCCATAAGACCTGAATTTTGAAGAATCAATTAAGCAGCTAATATCCCCATTTGTACTAAATGTTTAGAAAGACTTTACATTTCCTCTTCGAGTCTGTGGGTTACAAAATAAGTTACTTACATGCTACAGAAGAAATGCTTATTGGTTAAGTGAGAGTTGACAATGATGGTTTTCATTTCAAACAATTCAGAATTCTTCTGTGGCTTCCACATGCAAAAGTGCCGGGCAAATGTTTTGCTGACATAATGCAAATGACTGGCCATAGATTTATTTGACAAACAGTTGAGCAGACAGCCCTATATTGCACTTCACTTGTACCCCACACAACTTCACCGGATCCAGGAGGATTTTTCTGGCAAAATCAAGAGCAGAATTGAAACCAAACGCTGTGGTTCATGAGCCATTCGCTTTTGGCCCCTGGCCAACCTGACAGGCACATTTAAATAAGCCACCTGCTGAGTAGGGAGTTTAAAGAGCTAAGTGCTCAGGAGAGCTTTAGCTGAAAAGTATATTGAATTTATGCAATAAGGCATGAAGTGAAAGGATTTCAGTGACAAGGAGTACTAGAGGCCATATTATGGTCCTGACCTCTTGTTCTAGGACAGATACAGAACAGGTTTTGGGATCCTCCCTTCCTTGTCTATGCTACCTAAAATATATCAGACAGAAGCTCCCTCCAGAGAACACCATCACAGCCATGTCCTAAGAAGTGAACTATACACAGTGGATGCTCAAATTTCTTTTCATTATCTCTAATAATGCTATAGAACAGGAATGCTTATGCAGAACGTGTTGTTTCCCTCTGTTTAGCTATTGTTGTGATTTTCTTATTCAGAAGAACTAGACTAGCTGTGTCAGAGGCAAAAGTCCTTTCCCAGGAAAGCCGTGAGATCCTTCTCTTCCCTTACCACTAGGTCTTGTCTAAATCACCTCATGATCCCTTTCGATTTGCTTCTCACCTTCCTTGCCAATTTTAACAAAGATGTCTTTAAGCGCTCAGACGCTGAAACGGGACTGCACTCTTTCTGCTGCTGATTATGTGTGAAAAAATAACAACTTCCTGCTATTACCAAACCGGTGACAAAAATCTCCCCAAAGAGAGAGAATGAACAAAGTGAAAGAAAGGTGAGCAATTCTGCTGTTCCAGCCTGGAACAACAGCAGATTGCAAAAGTGTTATTTGGCTCTTTCGTAGCCCCAAATTGTTCAAATCAAATCTAACCAAGTTAGAGCTGCAAAGACCCCTGGGAGAGAGACTTGCTCAGCATCAGCCAGGACAGCCCCTCCAGCAGTCAGACTCTTAAACTTGATTGCTTTTCCTTTGCACTTCAGAGGGTACACCTGATGCATTACACC